>NC_061850.1:4781310-4783810 GCF_019202785.1 Penaeus chinensis | reverse complement strand
TGGAAGGTGATGTTTATATCGAGGCCCGACGCACTGACTTGCCGTCTCGAACGCTGTGTTGGTTTATGTTACAGCAACGTTTCTAAAGCTTGTATGTAAAGAACGCACGCAAGGGCATGCGTACACGCGTAGACACGCACGCACGTTCGCATGCACGCACGCATACACGCACGCATGCACACACACACACACACACACACACACACACACACACACACACACATACACACACACATACACACACACACACACACACACACACACATACACAGGAGAAGGAAACTGAGAGAAAAAGAGAAAGAGAAAGAGGAAGGGAATGAGACAGACAGACAGACAGACAGACAGGCAAAAAGGTAAAGACAAAAACAAAAAAGAGACAGACCCAAAAGAAAAAGAGAAAAAGAGAGAGAGAGAAACAACGCACATACACGCAGGCATACGAACGCGGCACAGGGATGGAGAGAGAGGAGAGCGAAGGTTAAAGGTGACGAAACCTGAGAGTCTATGTCAATACACACACATTTGTGCTACTAACGCTCAGACCAGAAAATGCATATTGAGTCATACAGGCATACGTATATATACAGACGAATGGGCATGCACTCTTACCTCTATGCCTTACTTTTAATTTTCATTCCCTACTATCAGTTTTCCGTTCTCACTCTGATCTTTCTCTTTTTGCTTTCTCTCTCTCTCTCTCTCTCTCTCTCTCTCTCTCTCTCTCTCTCTCTCTCTCTCTCTCTCTCTCTCTCTCTCTCTCTCTCTCTCTCTCTCTCTCTTTCTCTCTCTCTCTCTCTCTCTCTCTCTCTCTCTCTCTCTCTCTCTCTCTCTCTCTCTCTCTCTCTCTCTCTCTTTCTCTCTCTCTCTCTCTTTCTCTCTCTCTCTCTCTCTTTCTCTCTCTCTCTCTCTTCTCTCTCTCTCTCTCTCTCTCTCTCTCTCTCTCTCTCTCTCTCTCTCTCTCTCTCTCTCTCTCTCTCTCTCTCTCTCTCTCTCTCGTTGCCTTTGTATATATCTCACTCTCTCTTTCCCGCTCTCCCCTCCCTCTCCCTCTGCATCCTTCCATCTCCTTCTCCCTCTTTTTATCTCCCTTTACATCTTCCTCCCTCTTCCTCCCTCTTTCTCCTTCACTTTCCCTCACCCTCTTCCTCTCACTCTCGTGGTTTTTTTATCCTCCTCGCCCCCTCTCCTTCTCACTTCCTCCTCTTCCATTCGCTCCCCCTCTTCCCTTTTCTTTCTCTCTCTCTTTCTCTCTCTACCTCGCTCTTTTCCCAGTCCTCCCTCCCATCTCCTAACACCCTTCCTCCCTCAATTCCTTCGCCCTCCTCCCTCTCCCACCCTCTCTCCCTCTCCCTTCTCACCTTCAGTCCTCTCTCCCACCTACCTCAACTCCCTTTCTCACCCTCTCCCTTTCTTCTCCTTTCTCCTCCGTCAATTATCTTCTCCATGCCTCTCCCTCCCTTCTTCCCCTCTCTCTCTCCCACCCCCTCTCTTTCCTTCTCTTTCCCTTCTCATCCTCCTACCTCCCTCTCCCTCCCCCTCTCCCTCCCTCCCTCCCTCGCCCCTCAATCCTCTTACCCACCCCTCTCCCTCCCTCCTCCCCCTCCTCTCTCTCCCTCTTCCATCCCCTTGCCCTTTCCTCTCTCCTTACCCACCCCTCTCCCTCCCTCCTCCCCCTCCTCTCTCTCTCTCTCTTCTACCCCCCCCCCCCCCCACCTTCCTAATCCCCCGACGCAAGTCCAATTCATACAAACACAAAAATACACACAAAAATACAGAAAAAATACGCTCCCAAGCAGCAAAACATCTATAAAGCCGAGCGGATGGCCAGTTGAGCCAGCCTTTGCTCTGTCAACAAACTAAACCTTTCTGCAAAACACTTACATCTTGCTACATACTATACGGTAACGGCGAGACTGTTTATGATAATGTTTATATCGGCTTAAAACTTTATTTGTTAATGTTTGGTTGGTTATTGTAGTTGCTTTTATCATCCGTGTAGTTGTTTATCATTAATCTTAACTTTACTATCGACATTTCCACTTCTTTTCGCTATCATTATCATGAACTACCAATATGATTAATATCACTATCATTATTTACAAAGGCTACTCGCGACATCAATTCCCCACGAAAAAAAAAAAAAAAAAAACTTAATATATCGTCTTCCCTTCGATGTACAAAAGGCCTATTCTAAGGGCCCAGAAACACGGTATTAGGAACATACTAATTGCAACACCTGTTAGAGCCTCCTTACCCACTTTGGTCGCTAGGCATTAAAAAGAATTTGGGTCCCCCTCTCTCTCTTTCCTTTTTGTGTTCTTTCTCTCTTTTTTTTCCGCTCTCTATTTTTTTCCAATCCTCCCTCCTATCCCTCGTCCCCTCTTCCTCACTCACTCACCCATTCTCTCCTCTCCCTCTCGCTTCCTCTCCCCTCGATCCTCTCCCACCCCCTCCTACCTCTTCCCCCTCTATCTCCCTCTCCTTCCTTCCCCTCTCCTTC
>NC_061850.1:4761310-4771310 GCF_019202785.1 Penaeus chinensis | reverse complement strand
TCTCCTCCTCTTCCTCCCCTCCTCTTCCTCCTCCTTCTCCTCTTCCTCGTCCTTCTCCTCGTCCCCCTCCTTCTCCTCTTCCTCCTTCTCTTCTTCCTCCTCCTTCTCCTCTTCCTCCTTCTCCTCTTCCTCCTCCTCCTCTTTCTCCTCCTTTTCCTCCTCCACCTATTTCTCCTCTTCCACCTCCTTCTCCTCCTCCTCAATTTCTTCCACCCCCTCATTCTTCTTTTTCCCCTTCCTCATCTTCTCCTCCTTCTTCTCCTTCTTCTTCTCCTTCTCCTTCTCCTTCTCCTTCTCCTTCTCCTTCTCCTTCTCCTTCTCCTTCTCCTTCTCCTTCTCCTTCTCCTTCTCCTTCTTCTTCTCCTTCTCCTTCTCTTTCCTTCCCTCTCCCCTTTCCTTCTTCTTGCACTCAACAAACTGATGATGATAAATGACAAATTGTTATAGTAGGTGATGATAATTAATTGAAATCACCAACAGCCTTTCAAGTGCAAATTGACTTCGATAAGAGAAAGTTTTTTTGTAGTTTTTTTTTTTTTTAAGTAAAATAAATAAATGAAAAAACAAAAAAAAAACAAAAAAAAAAGTATAGGAAAGATTTCGTGATTTCAGGAAAGCAATGAAAACACTGGGGGAAATGTCTCATTTTTTTCTTCAGGAACAGGAGAGAGAAAAATGTTATGTTGTTACTGAAGATGATAAAGTGGTGACGGTGGTAGTAGTAGTAACAGTAGCAGTAGTAGTAGTAGTAGTAGTTGCAGTTGTTGTTGTTGTTGTTGTTGTTGTTGTTGTTGTAATATTAGTCGGAGAAGTCAGAGTATTAGCAGCAGCAAAAATAGTAGTAGAAGTAGCAAAAGTAAAAATAGTAGTAGTAGAAATAGTAGAAGTAGAAGTAGTAGTGGAAGTAGCTGTAGTAGTAGAAGTAGTAGTCGTAGTCGTAGTAGTAGTAATAGTAGTAGAAGTAGAAGTAGTAGTATTAATAATAGTTGTAGTAGTAGTAGTGGAAGTAGCAGTAATATTAGTAGTAGTAGTGGAAGTAGAAGAAGTAGTAGTAGTAGTTGTAGTAGAAGTAGTAGTAGAATGAAGCAGTGGTCACCGAGAGCATAAGAACTTGGTTGTATGTGTGAAGGTATTTGGGAGCATAATATAATATGCATACCCTAGGATAAGTAATGAATGAAGGCGTAGGTATGGCTTTGAAGGGAGAACTAGCGGCTATCTTATCTATATAAAAGTAGCAGTAGTATAACCAGCGGTAGTATAGAAAGAGTCGAAGTGGTAGTAATAACATTAGTAATTGTAGTAACAGCAGCTGCAGTAGTAAGAATAGTAGTAGTAGTAGTGGTACTTGTAGTAGTAGTAGTAGTAGTAGTACTTGTAGTAGTAGTAGTAGTAGTACTTGTAGTAGTAGTAGTAGTAGTAGTAGTTGTTGTTGCATTATAATTATTAGTAGTAGTTGTAGTGGTTGCGGTTGTTTTAGTGATAATGGTAGTGGCACTGGTAGTAATAACGGACTGTAGGAGCAATAGCACACGTATTATTGATAGTATAAAAAGAGGAAGTAGTGGTAGTAATAGTAATAATAACAGTAGTAGTAGTAGTACTAGTAGATGAAGTGGTGGTTGTAAAAGAAGTTGTTAGAAACAGTAAAATAGTAGTAATAGTTTTGGTTTACGTATTAGCAGTAGTGGTAGTTGTTGTTGTTGTAGCAGTAGTAGAAGCCGCTGTAGTAGTAGCAACGACAATAGCAGTATTAGTAAAAAGTTATACTAATAACGCTATCATGAATATTCTCAGTATTAATACCTTGTTCATTAGTAGCCATAACAATAACCTTAATTAGCCGAACAACCGATTCGGACATGTATATAACCACACAGTAGCTATTAAAGGAATGATTATCCTCTGATAACCGATACCTCCCCCCCTCCTTGTCATCCACCCTTATTCCTCCCTTTCTCCTTTCTATTTCCTCTCTCCCTGTTTTTTTGTTTTTTTGTTTTTTTCACGTCAAAATATCTTATCTTATTTTTCTCCGTCCCCTTTTCTGATCCTGCCTATTCCTATCTTTACAGTTTGCACCTGTTTTTTTCCCCCATTCTCTTCCTCTCTTCCCCACTCTCCTTCTTTCATCTTCCTCACTTCCCTTTATCCCTCCCTCTCTTTTCTTCTCTTCCTTTCCCCTCATCCTCTCCCTTCCCTCTCCCCCGTCTTCCTTCCCCATCTCCTTAACCCCTTCCTTACCCCTCCCACCTCTTCCCCTCCCCTTCCTTATCCCCTCCCACCTCTTCCCTCCCCCTACCTTCCCCCCTACTCACTCCTCCACCCCATACCCTTCCCACTTACCTTCACCCAGCTCCCTCTTCACTATACCTCGTCCTCTTCCCCATTCCCATTCCCCCATCTCTCTCTCCTCATACCCTTCCCTTCAGGTTGCCTTCTTCCACACACCCTCCCCATCCTTCTCCCTTTCCTATTGCCCCTCTTTCTCCCCCATTCCCTTCCCTTCATCTTCCCTCAACCCCTCCCCATCCCTTTCCCCATTCCCCTCCCTCTCTCTCCCCCATTCCCTTCCCTTCATCTTCCCTCACCGCTCTCCCACCCATTCCCTTTCACTTCCCCCTCCCCCTCCCCCTCCCCCTCCCCATCCCCTTACCCCTCACCCCTCACCCCTCACCCCTCATCCCCCATTCCCTTCCCCTCCCTCGTCCCTTATCACCCTTCATCCCCCATTCCCTTCCTCCACCCCCTACCCCCCTCACCACTCATACCCCCCTTTCCATCCGTTCCCCCCTCCCCTATCACCCCTCACCCCCCCCCCCCCCCCCCGAAACAACAAAGCCCACCACCGGAACCGCATTCCCCAACCTGTAGGAGGAGTACCTCGCACTCCCGAAGGCCCTGCCCAGGAGACGCCCCCATGGGTCTTGTTATTCAATTATTCACCATCTTCGACACGTGGGGGGGTCGGGGGTCATTAGCTCGTCACGAAATCCATTAAGGAAGGGCCGTGGAGGTGTTTGTTGCTCATTAGGCGTTGATGGGACAAATAGGAGGGGCAAGTGAGTCGTACGTGTGAGAGAGGAAGGGGGAGGGAATAGGGGGGGATGGGGAGGGAGGGAGGGAGGGGGTAGGGGGGGGGAGGGGAGGGGAGGGGAGGGGAGGGGAGGGAGGGAGAGGGAGGGAGGGAGGGTATAGGGGGGATGGGGGAATGGGAGTAGGAGGGAGGGAGGGAGGGAGAGAGAGAGAGAGAGAGAGAGAGAGAGAGAGAGAGAGAGAGAGAGAGAGAGAGAGAGAGATAGTGTGTATGTGTATATGTGGTATATATGTGCGTGCGTGCGTATGAGCAAGTGTGCGTTTATGCATGAGTGTGGCTATATGTGAGTATGTGTGTATGTGCGTGCGGTTGTGTAGGAGGGCTATATCCCAGTTGGATTAAATTACCAGATCATTGTATTATTCTGGGTTAATGTGACCTTTCAGTGAGATTTAGATTATGAATGAGATATTACTGTTGTTAGTAAAGTCCCCTTCGTTATTGTTGCGACTAATGTCATATCATTTTGCTATCTTTATTTCTGTTATTCTCAACTATAAATGCTACTAGTTTTATTATAATGAATTCCACTATTATCGCTACTGCTATGAAGATCACTATTTACATTTTTAAAGTTGTTCAAAGTATTACTTAAATTACTATTATTATCATTTTGTTTCTTTTCGTTTTTCTTCCTGTTAATTGTATTCCCATTTTTATCATCAGCATTATTCTTTTATTGTTCCTATCATTATCATTTGATTGTAATTATTATTATATCATCATGGATTACCTTTATCATTAGCATTGTTTTATATTATTATCATTTTCATTACCATCGCTCTTATCATTCTCATTATCATTCCTATTATCATTATCATTACAATCATATCATCATTATCATTACTTTCGCCATGGTTACAGTTATCATCATTGCAGTCACTACTATTACTATTTCCATTAACATATCCACGAACGAAATCACAGTCCAAGTATACCTCGATTTTACTTTTTTTTTTTTCACTCTTCAACTTTACGTATTTGATATCATGCACAAGGCGTTCCATGCGTGACTCCTGACCATTCTGCCAGTCTCTTTTTGCTAATGTCTTTAACATGAATAATTAAATGTGAATTCCCTACTTAATGTTTATCCTCATAAAGAAAAGAAAAAAAAGAAAATAGTTCTCGGAAATATATTTTGGTTTCTACGTCGTTGATAAACTATTTTTGTTTAACACTGTGATGAATAAGTGCGATTTATGTCCATTAAGGAAATGAGTTTTTTAGTGTTTCGCTTTAAATCGATCGCAGTAACTAAATAAAATTAACAAATATACATGCACACGCACACACACATACATACATACACACACACACACACACACACACACACACACACACACACACACACACACACCACACACACACACACACACACACACACACACACACACACACACACACACACACACACACACACATACACACACACACACACATCTCTCTCTCTCTCTCTCTCTCTCTCTCTCTATATATATATATATATATATATATATATATATATATATTTATATATATATATATATTTATATATATACACGTTATATATGAATAAATAAATAAATAAACACACAGCCCTATATTTCCAGTTTGCTCTGTATATATCATTTTATTGACATCACATTAAACATGGCAATAATGATAGTAATTTTTATTGCTCAACGTAATGACTTGATAAAGTAATGGCATAATGGCGGTGTCGAAAAGGAATGATAATTATGACAAGATCAATTGTAATAACGGCTATATAGAATATGTTTTCAGTAGTATTATGATTTTTTTTTTTATTATTTCTTTAGTTTTCTCCCTTATCACTATCATCATCATCATCATCATTATTACCATGTATATTATTATCCTCATAATTCTCGCAATTATGTATGTTATCAGTACAGTATTACTATTATCAATATCATTATAACCATTATAACAAGATGGATTCTGATAAATAAGAATAAACCACACACACACACACACACACACACACACACACACACACACACACACACACACACACACACACACACACACAATGGCGGAGAAATGACAGTCTAGAACATAATTTGCTTCACTGGTCATTGCTCTCTCGAAAGAATACGATATTGATCTCTAGATGAGCAAGTAAAAAATATTTTTGGGGGAGAGGAATAAACATAAATGTAAAAAAAAAAAAAAAAAAAAAAAAGAAGAAGAAAATTAAGTAAGAATGTAATCCAACAAATGCATAATCGAAGGTATAAAAAAGACGAAAAACAGTGACGAACAAGATGCGCAGGTACCGGTCCTGCGTTCCTACACAATATTCTGTCCTACCGTTGTTCTCAAGTGATTTAATTCCGGGTTGTGTCGTTGAGAAGCTCCATTAGCGTTATTAGACTCTGTGCTGACAACGTGAGTCGGGAAGGACCGGTAATTTTGCGTAATAAGGACATGAAATTCCGTGAATTACCCGTGAACGAGAGGGCGGAGACCATGGTAAATATACGGGGTAATTACACTCTCTCTATTGGGCTTTATACAACCCTGTGGTTCTCGTTCTCAACAAAATAGGTAGGAAATAATGATAACAAATGCGATGAAACGATAATGACGGTTATATAAAAAAAACATAATGATATTAATGATAAAGATGATGAAGATAATGACGAGTCATAAATTATACAGGAAATTACGCATTACTTGTTTTGCTCGACGTTTACATACGTGTGTAAATAGGGGCTTCGAGATAATGACTTGTACGCTAAAGGTTAGGCATAACCTAATTACATATAAGGACCTGGAAGATAAATTACCCACAAGATAAGAAGGAGAAAGAAGAGAAAAGTGATTACTAAAAACACTAGAAAAACAAAGCAACTTTGACAGGAACAATCACAATAAACAATACCACTAATAATAGCAATAAAACACAGAGCCTTCAACACTCACTCAAACGTGTTACGAATGCCTGTTCTTATGTGTTTGTTCCTCGCTTTGATGTGCATGGCCACTAAACACGAAGATAAGAGAAAAAGAGAGAGAGAAAAAAAAAGATGTTGAAATGTAGGATGTTAATTTCCTGCTTGTAAACTTCCCTGTCTTGTTAACACGCGTGGCAAGTGTTAATTATCACCACGCAGCTGCCTGGGTCTAGCTGCATCCTGCCATCCATCTTTTGGTGCATTCATAACGGAAGATTGGTGACCCGCACGTTAAGTTTCTGCTTCATTGCGCCTGGAGTTGCGTTACATGTTAGAAATTAAATTTTGAAACCTTACATTCCGTGTGTGGAAATTTTTGTATGAAATGAAGGTTAAATGTGATTAGCAATCTGGTTAATCCTTGAATGTAACTTTTTGATGTAACACGAACGAGAAAATGTTACTTGAGATATTGTCTCTCGACGGCAAAATTTTCAGACCATGTTGAGGTAATCATGTAATTGAATTAGTTCATATTTTCAGTGTCCACGTTCTTTAAATCCTCAATAATGGTGGATTATTGGGAAAAAAAAAGTGAACACGACACGAAAAGGGTTTGGTTCTATATGAGTCAGCGATTAGCCAATTACTAGTTAATGGTTATCATAGAACGGTGCAATCTTGTTAATGCATATTATTCTTTTCTAATCGTGTACCACAAGGAAAAAAACGTAAATGCCATCAATTCATCCCGTGCATAGCCAAAAAACGTAACATCTGCTTGAGAAAACAAAATATAATATATCCGTTCATAAGAAATCGTAAAGAGGCAAAAAAGATATATTGAGACCATCACCGCAAAAAGAGATATCCACCGAACAGGTCGATCTCTCCAAACTTTGGCAATAGCTTTTGAAAGTTATTGACGTGAATAAGCGTTTCAAATGCATACCTTCCTCTAAAGCGTCGTACGTCACTATGAACGATGGAGAAGTACGACCTTTTCACGTGCCAACGCCACATGGAATATCCTCCGAACAATATAAGCCTGCAGTCGAATTCCCTTCTCTTTACACATGGGTATTACACGCCATTACATTAGACACCCGGGCACCCTTTATACACTCGGTCCCTCTTGTTTACAACGGGTCATCACGCATGGAGCCACGTCATCGCAAATGTACGTGTAGGCTCGAACCCTAAAAGCATATTAATGTGAAATTCTGGTCGGGCTTGACTTTATGTATAATAAAAAATATATGGTATGCTAGAACTATGCAATTGGAAACCAGAAATAACAATCACGTACACAAATAAACATTGGTGAACACATATAAGTGAAATACGCGAACAGAAAATACCCATTAAATATCATGACATCTATCAAGCACGATTTGGACCTCGGAAGGATGAATTCTATCTATCTTTATCTATTTATCTATTATATATATGTATATGTATGTTTATATGTGTGTGCGTGTGTGTGTGTGTGTGTGTGTGTGTGTGTGTGTGTGTGTGTGTGTGTGTGTGTGTGTGTGTGTGTGTGTGTGTGTGTGTGTGTACCGTTTTTGTCTTTCCCCTTCCCTCCTTCCTAATCCTTACCCTACCCCCCTCCAATCTTATCCCCCACCCTCACTTCACGAAAAAGAATAAGACGAAAAAGACGAGATAAAAAAGAAATACTCACTGACAACCCGGAGGTTAAAGAGCTGACTCATCTTGGGCTCCGTCGACACTTGGCACTCGTACTGTCCGGCGTCCCTCTCTTGTACATACTTAATCACCAGGTTCCAGGTCTCTAGCTCGGCCGAATAGTGTGACTCGAACCTCTCGTCGCCTACGAATGTGTACCGATCCACCGTCAGAATGTCTGCGTCTCTCATCCGTACCCAGGATACCTGTAGAGGGAGAAGAAGAAGGAGTGAGTCTTTACTTAAGAAGGGAAGGGGGGTATCTGGAAGGGAAGGGGGGGTTGTGGTGGGGGAGGGGGAGGGGGTATTTTAGATACGTCTATGAAAAATATTTTTGGAAGACAGTTGATGGATTTTTTTTATTTTTTTTTTTGGGGGGGGGATGTAAGCATTGCGTTAATTATATATTTACAAATTTTCTTGATTGATTTATCTATTTGATACACCATTTTAATCCACCCAACAGAATAATGTAGGATATAAAAAAAACGTGAGAATTGAGAAAAATCTAATTTCTAATTTGAATGCAACGGCGGTATACAACGATCGCTTCCAACATCGAAGACTAATTCACGAGCAGAAGAAAATGTAATGATCCTGAAACCCTGATATGAATTTACCAATACCCGGAACTAAATGGAATTGCATTAACATTTCCAACGTCATGAAAATGCATCACTGTTCCGAACCGAACGTAAAATTGAGGAAATTCATTCTCTGAAAGCCTAACTGACATACACGCAAAATCACGAGAAATGGAAGTGACCGAATTCTAGTGGACACATTTTGACCGAAAAAAATATGCATAGGCTTGCGTTTCATTTGGTATATGTATTGCATGGGTATATACTAATTAGGATGTGAACTCATATATATTACTATAGACCTGAAAACTGAATTTAAAAAAAAAAAAAAAAAAAAGAAGTCAGTGGCACGTAAACATTAATCAAGACGAACAAAGATTTTCCAGAGAGAGAGAGAGAGAGAGAGAGAGAGAGAGAGAGAGAGAGAGAGAGAGAGAGAGAGAGAGAGAGAGAGAGAGAGTTAGAGACGATTCTAACGAAACCCATAAAACAGCCTTAAAAACAAAAGTCATAATAAGAGAGAGAATTGCTCAAGTCACGTGCCACTGAATAGATTACGTGAGACCCACCGCCTCGAGTGGAGAAGCGAAAGAGACTATATGAAGAAAATAAAACAAGGAGAGACTAAGAGAACAGGATAAACAAGAAATACAAGAACCAGTGGTAAACGGTACGATCACGCAAGCACGTCATGACAGAGTTAATTAGTGGATCTCATGACTTCTAATGACCAACATCTGGGTAATCAACGTTCACGACTGACCTCTAAGGATGGGGCGGGGGGGGGGGGGGGAGACACGCCCCCACAAAAGAGGTTCAAATTAGCACCGTGATGCGTCGCGGTAAATGATGCGCTATGTAGGGAATGCTCTTTGTCTCTGTCTCTGGTTGTTCCTCTTTCTTCGTCTTCTTTTTCTTTGTCCTTCTGTTTCTCTTCTTCTTTCTCTCTCTCTCTCTCTCTCTCTCTCTCTCTTCTCTCTCTCTCTCTCTCTCTCTCTCTCTCTCTCTCTCTCTCTCTCTCTGTGTGTGTTTCTCTCTCTCTCTCTCTCTCTGTTTCTCTCTCTCTCTCTCTCTCTCTCTCTCTCTCTCTCTCTCTCTCTCTCTCTCTCTCTCACTTTCTCTCTCTCTCTCTCTCTCTCTCTCTCTCTCTCTCTCTCTCTCTCTCTCTCTCTCTCTCTCTCTCTCTCTCTCTCTCTCTCTCTCTCTCTCTCTCTCTCTCTCTCTCTCTCTCTCTCTCTCTCTCTCTCTCTCTCTCAGGATCTCACTATCATCCTTCCTTCTTTCTTACATTCTCTCTCGCTCTCCCCCCTTCCATTCCTTCCTTTCTCCCTCTGCCTCTCTAACTAACTATTTCCTCACCCCTCGCCTCTGTGCGTTTCCCCCGTGTCCTTTCCTCTCTTTTCTCTCCTCCTTTTCCATTTCTATATAGATTTCCTGAAGACCTTAAACCCCACCCTTCTGTCCCAATTCCATTTCACCTGAAGGGAAGAATTTCATTTTCTCCTGCCGGCGACGCCCCCCATCCCCTCTTCCGTCTCGGGCTTTATCGCGCGCGGTCACACTGCTCGCGAGGCTGTGAGGGAAGGGGCAGGGGACAGGGGACAGGGGACAGGGGGTAGGGGGCAGGGATCAGGGGGCAGGAGGCAGGGGGCAGGGGGAAGGGATCAGGGGGCAGGGGGCAGGGGGAAGGGATCAGGAAGCAGGGGAAAGGGGGCAGGGGGAAGG
>NC_061850.1:4753810-4756310 GCF_019202785.1 Penaeus chinensis | reverse complement strand
TACATACTAATTCATATATCCATAATTTAGCGCATATTCTTTGCACTGTTTCCCCTCGTCCTCACCCTCGCCCTCACCCTCGCCCTTACCCTCGCCCTCATCCTTACACAATGCCGTCGTCCTCTCTCGAAGGTGCACCTCGACTACCCTTCACCCTTCATTGCTCCTCCTATGGGGCTTCCTTTGTCCACCTGGCATTGTCCATGGCGCGGGCACTCGCCTCCTCTTCCCCTTCAGTGCCTCTAAATCAATCACTTTGCCGTCATCTTTCCCTCGATACCTTGGGTCATGGTCTTTTTTTTTTACTTTTTCATTTATTTTATCTATTTTGGTTTTTAAAATCATCATCATCATCATCATCATCATCATCATCATCATCATCATCATCATCATCATCATCATCATCATCATCATCACCATCATAATGTCTCTCTCTCTCTCTCTCTCTCTCTCTCTCTCTCTCTCTCTCTCTCTCTCTCTCTCTCTCTCTCTCTCTCTCTCTCTCTCTCTCTCTCTCTCTCTCTCTCTCTCTCTCTCTCTCTCTCTCTCTCTCTCTCTCTCTCTCTCTCTCTCTCTCTCTCTCTCTCTCTCTCTCTCTCTCTCTCTCTCTCTCTCTCTCTCTCTGTCTCTCCCTATTTCTCTTTCTTTGTCTTTCTCTTTCTCTTTCTCTCTCTCTCTCTCTCTCTCTCTCTCTCTCTCTCTCTCTCTCTCTCTCTCTCTCTCTCTCTCTCTCTCTCTCTCTCTCTCTCTCTCTCTCCCTCTCTCTCACTTCCTGTAACTTCTTCACTATCTTTACGTTCCAGCCTCAAATATATTAACGGCTCCTAATAACTTTGCCGTCATCTTTCCCTCGATACCTTGGGTCATGGTCTTTTTTTTTTACTTTTTCATTTATTTTATCTATTTTGGTTTTTAAAATCATCATCATCATCATCATCATCATCATCATCATCATCATCATCATCATCATCATCATCATCATCATCATCACCATCATAATGTCTCTCTCTCTCTCTCTCTCTCTCTCTCTCTCTCTCTGTCTCTCCCTATTTCTCTTTCTTTGTCTTTCTCTTTCTCTTTCTCTCTCTCTCTCTCTCTCTCTCTCTCTCTCTCTCTCTCTCTCTCTCTCTCTCTCTCTCTCTCTCTCTCTCTCTCTCTCTCTCTCCCTCTCTCTCACTTCCTGTAACTTCTTCACTATCTTTACGTTCCAGCCTCAAATATATTAACGGCTCCTATTTTATCTATTTTGGTTTTTAAAATCATCATCATCATCATCATCATCATCATCATCATCATCATCATCATCATCATCATCATCATCATCATCATCACCATCATAATGTCTCTCTCTCTCTCTCTCTCTCTCTCTCTCTCTCTCTCTGTCTCTCCCTATTTCTCTTTCTTTGTCTTTCTCTTTCTCTTTCTCTCTCTCTCTCTCTCTCTCTCTCTCTCTCTCTCTCTCTCTCTCTCTCTCTCTCTCTCTCTCTCTCTCTCTCTCTCTCTCTCTCTCTCTCCCTCTCTCTCACTTCCTGTAACTTCTTCACTATCTTTACGTTCCAGCCTCAAATATATTAACGGCTCCTAATAACTTTGCCGTCATCTTTCCCTCGATACCTTGGGTCATGGTCTTTTTTTTTTACTTTTTCATTTATTTTATCTATTTTGGTTTTTAAAATCATCATCATCATCATCATCATCATCATCATCATCATCATCATCATCATCATCATCATCATCATCATCATCACCATCATAATGTCTCTCTCTCTCTCTCTCTCTCTCTCTCTCTCTCTCTCTCTCTCTCTCTCTCTCTCTCTCTCTCTCTCTCTCTCTCTCTCTCTCTCTCTCTCTCTCTCTCTCTCTCTCTCTCTCTCTCTCTCTCTCTCTCTCTCTCTCTCTCTCTCTCTCTCTCTCTCTCTCTCTCTCTCTCTCTCTCTCTCTCTGTCTCTCCCTATTTCTCTTTCTTTGTCTTTCTCTTTCTCTTTCTCTCTCTCTCTCTCTCTCTCTCTCTCTCTCTCTCTCTCTCTCTCTCTCTCTCTCTCTCTCTCTCTCTCTCTCTCTCTCTCTCTCTCTCCCTCTCTCTCACTTCCTGTAACTTCTTCACTATCTTTACGTTCCAGCCTCAAATATATTAACGGCTCCTAATACTTTTCCTCTCTCTCCGTCTCTCTCTCTCTCTTTTTCTTTTCTTTTTTACATTTCTTCTCCCTCTGCTTCTTCTCTTCAATTTCCTTCCTCTACCTGTCTTTCTCCTTCTTCGCTTATTCACTGTCCTTCCCTCTGTCTCTCTCTTCCGTCATTCCCACTCCCTTCCTCATTTTCCATTCAGCCTTTATTCATTTTCCTTTCCTTTAGTTCTTTTTTCTCTCTCTTTTATCCCCCTCTCCCCCTAATCCTCCTACTTTTCCTCCTCCAACGTTCTTCTTCCCTCTCTCCCTCCTCCTCCTTCCTCTCTTTCTTCCTTCTCCTTTATCTTTCTCCTCCTTTCTCCCTCTTTCAT
>NC_061850.1:4728810-4736310 GCF_019202785.1 Penaeus chinensis | reverse complement strand
TGGATTTGCATTCTTCCCTCCCGTTGATAGCCTCGTATTTTCATCTTTATTTCGTAAAGGCATGGCTGAATGATGATTGGTTGCCAGAGGAAAGAGAAGGCTTCTGTTGACGCTACGAGTATATGTTTCAGTCTTGCTTAAATATATTTCATGGACATCTTTATTTTGTATTCTAAATGTCCATGTCCTTTCGAGAATAACTGCAACATTCAAGTTTGTTTGTTTTTTTTTGTTTTTGTCATAATCTAACATTTCTATTTTTTCTTAAGAAATATGTTTAAGAATATCCCAGAGAAAAACTTGTGTGTTTTAACGTTCATATATTAAAAAAAAAAAAAAAAGATTGTGCCTCCATAGAGTTCTTAAAGAACGCCCCAGATAATTCAGAAGAAAAATGATCAAAACTGTGACCATCCTACATTTAAGAACCTACTCTAATGAAATTTTTGTCACCCCGAAGTCCGAGTGTATCCATCCTCACCCACTGGGAATTACACAATTTGGGGACGCAGCCTCCTCCTTCTTACCAGCTTCATTAATTTGGCAACTCCTTAATCTTAAAAAAGTTTCCCGAAACAGTAGCGATTAGTTACCCTAAATTTGGTGTCCTTCGAAGTCATGTTTTACGTCCTCTGGCCTCATCCATCTCGCGTGAGGTGTTCGGAAGCTCGTGTTTCCTTACAAGAACGCGAGTTAAACCCAAGTACTTACAAGTTAAGACCATTTCTCCGTTGCAGCGAGACTCGGCAAATAATTCGCTGCAAGACACCATTTAGGTTAGTGATGATCATAAAACTCGCGAGCGAATGGGGCGTTTAATGAAAGTTCATGCAGACCATGTTACGATCTCTGAATCTTCGTTGAGAAGGCATGTTTTCGAGATGAATGGAGCAGTTCTTATTTTTTCGCCTGTTTTCTCTATTTTCATTCGTTCGTCCGTTAGTCCAATGCGGTACTTTTTTTCTTCGTTTTTTAATAGCTCTCATACTCCGCTGCACCAGTGCATGAACGCGCGATCTGAATTATCGAAATGACTAATAAAGTCCCATCTTTATTTTGGCGAGGTTTAATAGGCTTTCAGAGAACATTAAGATGATGGACTACTCGTTTGCGGATTAAAGCAATATATTAAAGCAGAATGGTCCTCCGCAAGAGCCTGGATTCGCGTTAAATGGTTCGTCGGGGTCTGAGAAACGCATTTCAATAGCTTTGTAATGGCGGAGTTCTTCAGGCCGAGATAAAGCGCACAGTTTTGCAGGGAATGCAGAGGTCTTTCGAGTGCAGATGGGGGACGGTGATTGGAATGCTTTGATCAGTAATTTTGTTAGCAGTCAATTGACGTGGAGAGGAACTGCAATCCTGAGAAAAGAACCAAGGGAAATTGCAGATGATATGCGACCTCGGTCCTGACAAGGGCCTTTGAAATACACCCGGCATTGCGCGGCGAAAGGGAGGAAGCACACAATAACGTCGGGTAAATTCTGTTGCATAAGGCGACGGAGTGAATGCGACCCTCACTTGGCGGTGGAGGGAAAGAGGTCGGGAGCTGACGAGGTCGAATCAATGGTGACGCCGAGTAATTGGCATTCGGGTCAAATATTTACTCGGGACGTATAAAGCACACTATCCCATTTCCAAAGAGGGAGGAGAAATCTAGCACAGAACTATCGATTAACGTTGATGGTTAATTTTGCAAGAAGAAAAAGAAAAGATGGTAGGTGTCGTTTTTGCAATATGTGGCTACGCACGGAATGTGCATCTCCTATATTGTTTTTTGCCTCTTGACTTCCAACGAGAAAAAAGAGGGTCAACCATAACCCACGATCACATATGACGAATATAGCAAGCGTTCGACTACACATTCCTCGTTGCTTATTCTCCTCGGGGTTAGACGAAGACATATTTGAGAAATTACGGCCGAAGTTAAGCTTAGTTATATGTTCATAACTATAAGCCAACTCTCTCCGTGCGGAACCAACCACATCAAGTTTATCAGGTCGAAGTATCGCCCCAGTGTGCAGGAGCTTCGCCAAATGGCCTAGCCTAATCTGCGGTGCTCACGGATTTACCAAGACAGAGTAAATACAGGTCGAGTCACTTCAGAATTCTGTGCCTTTCTCTGTCGCAACGGTCGCGAAGGAACTCATGATGATGGAACACTGGCTAATGTTGCCAAACGTGCAGGTTCTGATAAGACTGTTGCACACAGCTATTCGGTTTGTAAGTTGCACATTATTCGATACAGAAATAATAGTTGAGGTTTGTATGAGTATGATGCATATATACCGGTATATATATATATATATATATATATATATATATATATATATATATCAACTAGCATATATTTCATATTCATACCAGTCTCTGATAAAGGAGATAGAGCGAGTGAATGAGTGAATGAGGGAGAGAGGGGGGAGAAAGAGAGAGAGAGAGAGAGAGAGAGAGAGAGAGAGAGAGAGAGAGAGAGAGAGAGAGAGAGAGAGAGATACAGAAAGACAGAAAGACAGAAAGACAGAGAGGCAGAGAGACAAGAAAGAGAAACAGGAGATGATCAGGAAGGCAGACTTGTAAACTAACAGAAACTTTAAGAGACAGATGGTATTGGCAGATAGCTGACTAGACAAACTGATGTACTGAGAAATCGTAAAATGGATTTATTGGCAGACAGATATAAATCTAATGCCATCAGAAGATATTTACATTTCAGATAAATGATCAGACTGAAGCTGAACAACGTCAGAGCAGCATGACAAACTGCCACTCAACATACACGTCATTCCCATGGATTTGTGTTCAAGTTTTCCACTGGTTATCAGCGTCGTTGCAAAGGGCTTCTCTTGTTTTCTTTTTTTTATCTTTTCTTTTCTATTTTCCATTTTCTTTTTTTTCAACAAGATAGACAACTGTCGAAATAGGAAGCACAAACATATCGGTGTAAGCCTGGAGTTGTCAAGGAGAGTGAAATGATGCAAGGAAGAGGAGAAAAGAAAAAAAATATCTAGCTTGAAAGCCCTTGAGTATTTTGCGCAGTGCGTGCAACCCCAAAGTGGAAGCTGGTGTGAAGCCCGCCTCCCACAGTGTCCGACACCGTACTAAGACCTCGGCGGAATGTTCTAGTATCTCACAAAGTTCGTAACAGGCCACTACGCTCGAACC
Source organism: Penaeus chinensis (assembly GCF_019202785.1). Lineage (NCBI taxonomy): Eukaryota > Metazoa > Arthropoda > Malacostraca > Decapoda > Penaeidae > Penaeus > Penaeus chinensis. Next base: position 4,733,151 of record NC_061850.1, on the reverse strand, counting down.
AGCCACACAGCCTCCGTGAAATTGGCCGTTGCGTGGCAGTCGACCGCGAAACAGCAGGCCCCCCATTCAATAGAGTAATGCATCGACAGCAGATCCTGTTGTCAATTGCATGCCACTGGCCGGTCTTCCAGCGGCATGAGACACAAAAGCGAACAAACTGGTCTTTCGGGGAAGTCACGATGGTGCAACATGGCGCTAATAATGTACACCTTGTTGCCAATGCCTCGTGCAAATGCATTTGGTGAAGGAAGCCCCTCTGAGTGTCCCAGATAGACCAGAGAGATTCAAGCTGACTTGCTGACAAAACAAGGGAGAAACTGAAGTAATATTGGCAAGGAGTTATATCAGCTAGAGGTCTACGTCAACCAACACATCTGTAATCAACATTGCCAATTATAGTAATATCAATTCTTAGGAGAAATAACCGATACAGCCAAATTATCATCGATCACTGAACATACTAAATCCAATAAACTAAAAGCTTATAAACCTCCACTCACAAGCTCAATACAAGAAAATAAAATCACAAAACAACCTCTTTGTCTTGACCAACCCATGAAAATCCCAAGTACTCGATTTCTTAGAAGGCTTAAGAAAACTAACGACTTCCTCTAAGCTTTGCCAAGTGTGTCGTGAGAATCGTTTAGCAGAGGGACCCAAAGTCCTAACGTTCTCGGCAATTCGCTTCAGCCGCTTACATAGGGTTTATACGATGACCTGTTGTACCCTGTAGTTAGCAATAGTTTACCACTTTACTTGGGTAAATGTTTTGAGTAATTAGATCGAACCAGGATAAAAATCTTGAGATAATTTTAATGATTATGAATAGGTCAAATTAGATTTATAGTCTTTTGAGATATTTATGTAGTTATAATTACATGAAACTAGTAACTTTATATTGATAGAAGCAATTTTTCTGCTTATTTTAGGTATAATTTCCATATCTGAATCATTATCATCATCATTGTCGTTATTATCAGTCATTTTTTTTTTGTTTTTACATTTCGTCTGAGATAGAATTAACACTAATATTTCTTCAAGTGATCCATAAAAAGATCCTATCAGACAGTATTAAGCGAAATTTGCATCAATCAGCTACGTCCAAATTGCATCACTTTCTTAATCTCTCTCTCTCTCTCTCTCTCTCTCTCTCTCTCTCTCTCTCTCTCTCTCTCTCTCTCTCTCTCTCTCTCTCTCTCTCTCTCTCTCTCTCTCTCTCTCTCTCTCTCTCTTTTCTCTCTTTCTTTCTCTCCTCTCCTCTTCTCTCCCTTCTCTCTCTCTAACATTCTCTCTCTCACTCACTCACTCACTCACTCTCCCTCCCTCCCTCTCCCCCCCTCTCTCTCTCTCTCTCTCTCTCTCTCTCTCTCCTCTCTCTCTCTCTCTCTCTCTCTCTCTCTCTCGCTCTCTCTCTCTCTCTCTCTCTCTTTTTCTCTCTTTCTTTCTCTCCTCTCCTCTTCTCTCCCTTCTCTCTCTCTCACATACTCTCTCTCTCTCTCTAACATTCTCTCACTCACTCACTCACTCTCCCTCCCTCCCTCTCCCCCCCCCCCTCTCTCTCTCTCTCTCTCTCTCTCTCTCTCTCTCTCTCTCTCTCTCTCTCTCTCTCTCTCTCTCTCTCTCTCTCTCAAAGAAAAAAAAATCCACCGATTACTACACGCTTCTTAAGACAAGATCGGCCATCACGCGAAGGTAATCCGCGGTTCAAAGTGTCGTCGGAAATGGCCCTTATTCGCTCCTATCGTGCGACTAACGCCACAAGACACGGGCGGTCCGGATAATCCTCGCGTCGTTGTGATCGTCTTCTGCTGTACTCATTTTTTTTTTTTTTTTTTTTTTTTTTTTTTTTTGGGGGGGGGGGTTATATAGGGAGGGGAGGGGGAGGAGGAAGGGGGGGTAAGGGGGAGGAGGAAGGGGGGGTAAGGGGAAGGAGGGGGAGGAGAGAGAGGGAAAAATGAGAGTAGAGGGAAGGCAGGGTAAGCGGGAGGGAAAGGGGGAGGGGAGAGGGGGGGAGGGGGGAGGGCAGGGGGCGCGTGTTGGCTGAGGACGATAATGACAGTAGAATGGGATCGATCAACGGCCATCATAGAGAGTTATCAGGGAGCAAAAGACTCTTTGATCTTCTGTACCACTGCGAGGAATGGCACAAAGGCGTGAAGGAATAATATATATATATTTTTTTTCTTTGTTGTGCTATGTTTTTGTTTCTCTTATGATCTGTTTCTTTGTATTTTTTCTCTTCTCTCTCTTTTTTTTTTTTTTTGAGGGGGGGGGGGGATTCTTTTTCTTTTTCTGGTGCAATTTTCTTTTAAAGATTATTTCCATTTTTCTCTGTCCTGTCTCTCTCTCTCTCTCTCTCTCTCTCTCTCTCTCTCTCTCTCTCTCTCTCTCTCTCTCTCTCTCTCTCTCTCTCTCTCTCATATTCTCGACTGGTCTGTCTGCCTGTCTGTGTCTGTGTCTGTCTGCTTGCCTGCCTGCCCCCCCCTCCCTTCTCTCTCTCTCTCTCTCTCTCTCTCTCTCTCTCTCTCTCTCTCTCTCTCTCTCTCTCTCTCTCTCTCTCTCTCTCTCTCTCTCTTTCTCTCTCGTTTCGCATATGACTCACTCTTTATTACACGTTTCCCCACCTTAACCTAATTCCTTTTCTCCCTGTCTCGTTCTCTCGTCTGTTTCCGCTGGACTTCATTTTCCCGCATTTTTTAAATCTCTTTCCCACCATTTCCCATTCCGTTTTACTCCTTTATTCCCCGTTTTATTGCAGTATCTCCCTCTCTTCCCCGAAATTCTTCCACGGTATCCTCCTCCAGCTCTCTCTTCTTTCCCTCATCCTCTAAAAATTTAATATCCATCGTCAAGTGCGCCGCCTTCCTTCAGATATAACTACGAGGTAAAGTCTAAAACACAGAATGATGTTATTTCCTGATCTTTTTTCTTCGTCTGCGCTGCACCTTTGTTCGAGGAGAAAGACCCTTTTAAAGTAGATGTGAAGTAAAGGAAGAAGAAAGGTAATGTGATATACAATCATTTTTCTTCTCATGTCTCTTTGTCTCTCTCTTTCTCTTTCTCTTTCTCTTTATCTCTCTCTCTCTCTCTCTTTCTCTTTCTCTCCCTCTCTTTCTCTCTCCCTCTTACACCCATATGCACACACACATGTATATACATATAAATGCATATATATATATATATATATATATATATATATATATATATATATATATATATATATATATATATATATACATATATATATATATACACTCACACACCACCACATATATATGTGTGTATATATATGTACATATATATGTACGTTTGTATATATATACATATATATATATATATATATATATATATATATATTGTAGAGTCTTCACATTTTCCTCCCATCATTTTTTATCACTGCATACACTATCACCTCCTCAGTGTCTCGGTCCTGATAGTATTAAGTTGGCCAAACATACAATCTAAGTTTAAACATCAAGCTCTTCCAATCTCTCATGGATCTCTGAGTTCTCGTCCCAGAGTGGAAAATTACCTCGGACTTTCCTCGCTGTCTAGATTTTTTCTTCTTTTACGGTCGGCGTCTCTGGCTGCCTACGGATTCCTATTTTGAGAATAACTGTGATAAAAACGCAAGTTCGAGGCCTGTCCCATTCATCATTCAGGCGCCTATTTAAAGGGATCCGTGCACGTTGCCGGAAAACGAGGAGGATGCGATTCGGACACGAGTAGCTATCTCTGTTGTGTTTATTCTCAGATTCCGTCAATTTCGTTTCTCTCGCCTTTAAACGCGTTATCTTTCAACTCTTTTTTAAGCTTTCTTGTTTTGTTTTTGTTTTCTGTTTGGCTTCTGCTTCCCTTCGCTTCTGACTCTTCCTCTCTCTTTCCTCGAAGGTGTAATTCTCTTTGCATATCTCTTGAAAAATAGTTTGTTTGCTTGCGGATCCTTTTTTTTCCCCATTTTTTTCCGCTTTCGTAAATTTTTTGTTTTCCTTTGACGCTTCTCAGGCGTCTTTGCTTTACGTGTATTTTACCTCATTTATTGCTCCAACTTTCATCTTTAGTTTTTTGTTTTTGTTTTTTGTTTTTCTTGTCTTCTTCCTTCTCTCAATTTTCCTTCTTTAGATTCCCCTTTCCCTTAACACTTTTCTTTCTTTCTTCGTTTATTCTTTCCTTTCTTTCTCCTTCACTCCTTTCTCTTTTCTTCCCTTCCTTCCTCCAATCTTTTCCCTCTCCTTTTTTCTCTTCACATCCTTCCTTCCTCCTTCCTTCACTCTTTTCTTTCTCCTTCCTTTCCTCCACTCCTTTCTCTTTTCTTCCTTCCTTCCTCCACTCTTTTCTCTC
>NC_061850.1:4716310-4721310 GCF_019202785.1 Penaeus chinensis | reverse complement strand
GGAAGGAGGTAGAGAGAAGAAGGGGAGAGGGGTAGGAGAAAGAGAGGAGAGGTGGAGGGACAGGAGAATAGAAAAATAGAATTGGAGAGGAAGAGACGAAATAAACCACAAGCGAAAAGTGGTGATGGCTGTAGGAAGGGTGAAGTGGTGTGGTAGGCGAGGTATCATATTTGAAAGTGAAAAATGGATACAGTGGGAGACCAAAATGCGAAACAGTGAGCAAAAGAGAAAACAAGTGACGGGATGGAAAGGAAGATAAACAAGCAACGAAGAGAAGAGAAGAGAAGAGAAGAGAAGAGAAGAGAAAAGTGAAAAAATCTAAGAGCTCTACTACAAGATAAAACTGGAGAGGAATTTCATTTGCACACTGTGATGACGCATCAATACGACTCTGGTAAGAATGCCAAGGTTAGAAGCTTGAAAGAGACAGATAAAACCAATATATATTTTTACAAAGACAAAACTGGAGATAGATTTTTATCAACAACCTATCAAGACGTTTGACTATAGTTCAGGCAAAGTACACCAAGGTTAGAGGCTAGAACAAGAAGGTATAGAACCGCTAGGGTAAATTAGACACGGCTTGTACCTACTAGCGAATATCAAGCAAAGTCACGGTTAATCTATGCAAAGTTTGACAAGGATGTGTGTCAGCTGAAGTTAGTCAAGCTCCGATCCTCTCTGGAATTCCGTCTCTGGAATGTTACCGAACGTCATGGCCAATTCCCGGGAATGCAACTCAAGGCTTGGATACTGTGGGTAACAAGGAATATAGTTCAGCAAAAGTTCATTGGCTGTCGGTGCAGTGACAGTGTAACTTTTGCAATTCATAGGTGTTGTAACTCAAAGAATGATATGAAAGGTTAAAAGAAATATATTCAAGTTTATAACGTAACTTTACATTTCATTTACATTGATGGGTGAAAATAAAGCAGGACTAAGAAAAATATTATCGACTATTTCTGTAATAGTAATACATCTAAGTGTAATCAAGGTATCACCACATTCTCTATAAATACATAAACGTGAATCTTACCAAACGCATACGGATCTCCAGTGAAATATTAATCAACGTCGAACACACGCGGACATACGTCAGACACAAGTTCTACTAATTTCTATCGAGCCTCATTCATATATTCCACGAGGCTGAATAGCATCTGATGAAACGGAATCCTAATCATATTAGCCGATAATTCACTTCATTGTAGGATTTTTTTTTTTTCTCTATCTTCTCTTTTTTTGTTTGGGGGGAGGGAAGGACTGACTGACCACTAACTAGATAGGATACAGGCTCGATTCTGGTGTAGGGGAAACGTTAATAAAAATGGAGGAAAATGAAGAAAAAAAAGAAGGAAAAAAATCATCCAGTTAGAAATGATTCTGTCTGAAAAGATTTCCACGGTGGTTCCACTCTGACGAAGGTTCATTTAAGATTAGGACATTCACCTTTACATTTCAAACATAACCACTAAAATATACCTCATTTAGGAACGTTATGGATAACAATCATATTACGACCACCTACTACAATATATTCCCAAAACGCAGGCAGGCAGTACAATTTGTATATTTTATCCCTTCCAAAGTCGCATGTAAGTACAACCATCTGTGCCAGACCGCTCTGAATGAGTCTTAACAAGATCCCTTTTTCGAATAGCTTAGCGAAGGATACAAAACGAGCACATGTGTACCAGGGGATCACCGGGCCATATGAGGCTGGTACACAAAGATAATATGGTTTTACGCCGTTTGATTTTGTATTTTTTTTCCTATCTTTCGTGTTCCTTCGATATGCACTATTTTGCAAAATGGATTCTCGTCTATTTCTTTTTATTATCTCTCTCTAACAAACGTAACGTGTAATTTCCATAATGTAACGTCTTTACCGGAAGGCTATTTTGGTTCATGGCCATCTTATTCTAATCCTTATTCTCACCCTTGTGTCCGCCGCGAACTTTATGGCTGTGTGTATATCTCCTTTTGTCTGGTCTGCTGCAGTGTTATTCATGTGTATGTGCGCACGTCCCATAAAATATCGCTCATTCGCACAAACATCTACGAAGTAAATGAGCCCGTGAACGAACGAATGGATAAATATAAAACTGTGGAAATACAGCGCAAATCCATGAATCCATACATACATTTACATATATATACATATATATACATATATTTACATATATATGTATATATATGTATGTGTATATATATATATATATATATATATATATATATCAATGCAAACACACACGAATGACTAGCCATAAAAATGCAGTCTAAGGCAAATGAAGCCATCAGCGAAAACCCTGCTTAAATAGTAAGACCACGCCGCATTACCGCCTGTGCACGTTACAGCCTCCGACCCCCCCCCCCCCTCCCGAACGTGCTGACAATCCAAATACCGAAAGAAAATATATACCAATAAAGCCAATGCCCGCCATTGTCGGGCAAAAGGCCACTTATCCCTATTGTAACATTCTAACAATTGAATATCGACAAAGCTGCACATTATCCACCGTCACAATAGGCCTAAAAGTCCGACGCTGTTAAAGGTCATTTTCACTCAGCGTTGTTAAGGGGAAACCACCTCTATCAGCGCGGGGCGTTTCGGTCGCTGTTCACCTCGAAAGGAGCATTTAGGAGCCGTCGTCGCCGGCCGCGGTCTGGGCGGGCGAGGTATCAGGAACACAAAGGGCCCGGGGGAACGTGTCGCCCGCAGACGCGCCGGGAACACGTCGAGGCCCCCGTAACACTTCCGTAACACCTCCATAACACACGTAACACCTCCATACCACACGTAACACTTTCGTAACTCCTCCATAACGCACGTAACACCTCCATAACACACGTAATACCTCCATAACACTTCCGTAACACCTCAATAACACACGTAACACCTCCATAACACACGTAACACTTCCGTAACTCCTCTGTAACACGTAACACTTGCGTAACGCCTCCATAACACCCGTAGCACTGCCGTAACAGCCACCGTAACAAGGGGCCGCGCTAGGTAAGGTGGATTAGGGACGAGCGGTAATAAAACGTCGGCTGTTTATAGTTCCTGCGACTCAGAGGAAGGAGCAAAGATAGAATGAGATGAGGAAGGGGAAGAAGGAGAGGAAGGGGAGAATGAGAGGAAAGGGAAGAATGAGAGGAAGGGAAAGAATGAGAGTAAGGGGGAGGAGAGGAGAGGGAAGGGAAGAAGGAGAGGAAGGGGAAAAAGCAGAGGAAAGGGAAGGAGAGGAGAGGAAGGGGAAGAATGAGAGGGGAAGGAAGAAGGAGAGGAGAGGAAAGGGAAGGAAAGAGAGGAAAGGGAAGGAGGAGAGGGAAGGGAAGAAGGAGAGGAAGGCGAAGAAGAAGAAAGAGAAGAAGTAGAAGTAGGAGAATGAGAAGAATGATAATAATGAGTTGAAAAAGTAGTAGCAGTAGTAATAGTAGTAGAAGAAGAAGAAGACAAGGAGGAGGAAAAGAAGAAGGAAAGAAGGAGAAGAAGAAGAAAAAGGAAAAAAAATAAGAGAATAATACTAATAATAAGAAGAAGAAGGAAAAAAGAAAGAAAAGAATAATACTAATAAGAAGGAAAGAATAATAATAAGAAGAAGAAGGAAAGAATAAGAAGAAGGAGGAAAAAGACGAAGAAAAAGACGAAGAAAAAGGAGAAGAGAAGAAAAAAAGGAAAGAATAATAAGAAGAAAGTTGATAAAACTGCCTTCTCCCCCTCCTCCCATTAACAGGGAGGGGGGGAAGGAGCCAGGGGGGGGGGGGTAAGTGATATCTGGCTTTCTCTAGAGATTCAAGTTCGATTTAAGGGGGCTAGATATAAACTTTCCTTTCTCCTTTCTTTACAATATTCCGCCTTTTATTTGTTTTCCCTTTTTTCTGTTTCCTTTCTTATAGTTTTCTCCATTTCGTTTTTTTCTCTTTTTCTCCTTTTTTTCTCTTTTTTTCTCTCCCCTTTTTCATTTTGTATTTCTTTTCTTTTCTTTCTTTCTTTTCTTTCTTTTTTTCCTTTTTTCTATTTTCTCTCCTCTTTTTCATTTTCAATATCTTTTCTTTTTGTCTCTTTCTATTTTACTTTTCTGTGTTTCTTCTTTTTTTTCTTTTCTTTTTATCCCCGGGAGAGAATGAATACAGATGGAAGAAATCTCGCTTGAACGTTGTCTTAACAAAACGTAAATATTTTTCTTCTGGTACACTTTTAGGGGGGGGGGGGGGTTATGACGGGTAAATATAGAGTCGCTTCATCAAATTTTTTTGACAGGAATGTTCGTGAATTTTAGTTTCCTTTAATAAATGGTGTTTGTATTTAGTTGAGAGGCCAAGAGGGGATGTATATAAGAATGAGACTGAGGAGGAGGATGGAGAGGAGAGGAGAGAGAGAGAGAGAGAGAGAGAGAGAGAGAGAGAGAGAGAGAGAGAGAGAGAGAGAGAGAGAGAGAGAGAGAGAGAGAGAGAGAGAGAGAGAGAGAGAGAGAGAGAGAGAGAGAGAGAGAGAGAGAGAGAGAGAGAGAGAGAGAGAGAGAGAGAGAGAGAGAGAGAGAGAGAGGGGAGGGGAGAAAGAGAGACAGAGAAAGGGAGAGAAGGAGAGAGAGAGAGGAAGGGAAAGGGAAACAGAAGGAGAGGGAGTGAGAGACATAAAGTAAAGAAAGTGTGTGTGCATGTGCGTGTCCGACTGTGTCCGTGTCCGTGTCCGTGTGCGTTTGCGTGTGTGCAAACAAGCGTGTGTGTGTGTGTGTGTGTGTGTGTGTGTGTGTGTGTGTGTGTGTGTGTGTGTGTGTGTGTGTGTGTGTGTGTGTGTGTATGTGTGTGTGTATGTGTATGTGTATGTGTATGTGTATGTTTATGTGTATGTGTATGTGTATGTGTATGTGTGTGTGTGTGTCTCTCTGTGTGTGTGTGCGCCATCTATCGGCAGTTCTCTGATGAGGGGGAGACATGTTTATAGCCCCGTTTAAGGTGCCATAATACTCGTCCCTTCCCCAGGCTTACGTTCG
>NC_061850.1:4706310-4708810 GCF_019202785.1 Penaeus chinensis | reverse complement strand
CTTCATCATCCCCTCTTACTGTCCACGAAACAAAAAGAAAGAAAGAAAAAAAACAAGAGAGAATAACAGTTACATTCGAAGAAGAGAGATAGGGAACAATGCAAAATAAACAGAAATGGTAAAGCAAATGAGGGAAATAGAGAACAGACGCTTAGAAAATGTGGAGATGAGAAGGAAAGAAGGAAAGAGGCGAGAGACTGAAGGGTCAAGTAAATAAGGAGAAAGATAGATGGAATGCGCTAACTATAAGCAAATAATAAAAAAATGGTGATGGTGATAAAGGAGGAAGAGGAGGAGGAGGAGGAGGAGGAGGAGGAGGAAGAGGGGAGGAGGAGGAGGAGGAGGAGGAGGAGGAGGAGGAGGAGGAGGAAGAGGGGAGGAGGAGGAGGAGGATGAGGAGGAGGAGGAGGAGGAGGAGGATTTGATGATTTTCTCCCCCTCTCCCTCCTCCCTCTTTCCTACCCCCTCTCCTTATCCCTCTCCCTCTCTCCTCTTTCCTCCCCCTCCCCCTCTCCCCCTCTCCCCCTCCCCCTCCCCCTCCTCCCCCCTCCCCCTCCCCTTGTCCCTTCTCCCCTCTCCCCTTTCCCCTCCCCCTCTCCCCTCTCCCCTTTCCCCTTTCCCCTCTCCCTTCCATCATCCTGCTTAACCCCTTTCCCCTCTTTCCCCTCCGCCTGCCGAACATCCAGCCGACATACGAGCGCCAGGGTGAGTCAGCCGACACAAAAATTTTGATTAAACCGTCCATGAGGCCAGATCACGACCCGACACCGCGTGCTGACCAGAACTCACTATGCTATCATTCACGGTGGTAGCCTTTTCACCTATGATTTATTGATCCCTGGGATTGGCTAGGGGCGGGGGGGTAGGGGGTGGGGGGTGTCGAGAAGGGTGGGGGAAAGGCGTGGGGGGGGGGAGAGGGGAAGCACTGATTTTTTTTTTTTTTTTTGGGGGGGGGGTGGATTGGTGTTTTCTTATGTGTGTATATGTATGTATATATATATATATATGTATATATATGTATATATGTATGTATGTATTTATGTATGTATGTATGTATGTATGTATACATATAGATATTTGTTCTTTCGTTTCGCTTTCTCTCTCTCTCTCTCTCTCTCTCTCTCTCTCTCTCTCTCTCTCTCTCTCTCTCTCTCTCTCTCTCTCTCTCTCTCTCTCTCTCTCGCTCTCTTTCTCTCGCTCTCTCTCTCTCTTTTTCTTTCTTTCTCCCTCCCTCCTTCCTTCCCCTTCCTTCCCCCTCCTTTCCTCTCTCCTCCCTTCCCTCCCTCCCTCCCTCCCTCCCTCCCTCCCTCCCTCCTCCCCTCCCTCCCTTCCTGCTTCCCTCCCTCCTTCCCTCCCTCCTTCCCTCCCTCCCTCCTCCCCTCCCTCCTTCCCTCCTTCCCCCTCCTTTCCTCCTTCCCCCTCCTTCCCTCCCTCCCTCCCTCCCTCCCTCCCTCCTTCCCCTTCCTTCCCTCCCTCCCTCTCTCTCCCCTAAACCGTATTTCCTCAACACTGTAGCTGTTGTTCCGGATGCCAGTCACTGATCCCTATTGCCTCATAGCTATAGAGAAAAGTGATGAATTATTGATCTTCTGGCTCGGTGAAAAACAGAATCCCTTTTATGCGTTGCTGATGCCCTCGCGTCATGGATGTTGACAGGTGTGATGACCTTTTCGTTGCAAAAAAAGATTTATTTGGAAAAAAATAGGAAAATAAAAATGTGTATTGGTATTGTTGTTTTATGTGGCGTTGGGATGGTGATGGTGTTGTTTGTTGTTGTTGTTGTTTTTACAGTTGCTGTTTTTACTGATGTTGGTGGTGGCGGTGATGATGATCATAACAATGATAACAAACAAAGAGTTAAACAATTAAATAATAACTTTTCATTTGATCCTAATGCACTTCCTAATAACACGCCAGTTTTATGTAACTGTCAAACCGATTTAGTTTGTAAACAACAACACTGGCTAGGTTATAGGCTCGGACAATTTCCCTGGGAAAGCTATTACATTTCTAATTAAATCCGAGATTCGGATTTAATCGGAGGCGACATTAAGGCAATTATCTGTCACCTTTAGACACCTGCCTTAGCGAAGCCGATCTCATCAAAGCTTAATTAACACAGCCCCCCTAATACAGCTTCATCCTTACACTTATTAGCTCGATCCCTTTGCAACAAAGCCACGTCTCAGGAAACCATTTGTCATGTTCTTTGCAATCTTAGCACACTCGTCTAGCACAACCCTGTTATTTCAGTTTATTTAAAAGAGCATTTTCAACAGAGTCGCATAAAAGGAGCTTTTCAACCCTAGGCACAACAGACTCCACAGCGCTACACCCTCATTACACTATCCTAACTCCGTCTCTTAAACTCAGCTGCCTCAGCACCACAGACTCTTAATAAAGCTTTTTCTCCGTGAGTCTCTTCACTAAGGCCTATTCAGCACAGCTGCTTCCACACACCTTAATGAGCGGCCAAAAAATAGCGACAGAAAATTGTGTC
>NC_061850.1:4696310-4701310 GCF_019202785.1 Penaeus chinensis | reverse complement strand
GTGGAATGTACTATGCTATTTGAGTACTGCTAGTTCGACCAAAGTAAATACAGTGAAATATGTGTTTATCCGTTTCCTATTGGGTAGTTGAGTGACAGGGTAGTTTGAGGAGAATGGGTTCCTTCTTGGAAAAGAAAAAGGAGAAAGCTGAGGAGGGGGAGGAGGAGGGAGAAGAAAAAAATGAAGGAAAAGAGGGAGAGGGGGAGGGAGAGGGGGAGGAAGAAAAAAAAGAAAAAGAGGGAGGAGGAGGAGGAATACAAAAGAAGAGGGAAAGGGGGAGGAGGTGGGGGAGGGGGAGGCGGAATAAGAAGAAAAAGAAAAAGAAGAGGGGAGGGGGAGGAGAATGGGGAGGGAGGAAGAGGAGGAGGAGGAAGAAAATATAATCAATATGATACATTTGAGATGTCTCTCGTATTTGGAGCAGGACATCTTTATGGACAGACGACCGGTGACTTTACGCTTTTACGTCAACAAGTTCCTAAACTGACAAAAAATAAGAAACAACATTCATAGTAACATTTAATAGAATTACATTGCAAGGGAGAATTGTCACATAAATGACTCAAGGGTGTAAAATTCATTTGAAAATCTATATCGTTGCTTCGAATTTTTAACCGTACATGCATTTCGATTATTGAATAACCACCGAGAATAATGACAATAAATCTTCCTAAGAGTTATCCCACCATTGCTCTTAAACGAATAAAGTCATTAATCGATTCTTCCACAGAAACTGTACCCTAAATAAAACACGAAGAATATTTCGGAAACTGACATTCAACCTAATGTAAAACTGAATGAAAATATACATATTTCCATGAATACGTGTTTATTCTTCACGATGATCTATCAGATGTTATCAAATATACGTTGTGAAGAACTGGATTTACATATCGAGATAGAAATTGTTGGAAAAAAATTGTGTCTGATACTTTGTCTAATTTACTGTTTGGCGACACTTGCTTTCTGTCACTTGAGCGAGGCAACATTCCGGTGATATAGTGAATAAAGAATATGAATAAATAAAACAAGGGAGAAGGAAAGAAAATAGTGTATTCGTGTTTCTTTCTGTTTGATATTTATTTGACCATTTTGTGTGTTTTGCTTTACCCTTATAATGCGTTTTAGATTAACTTTTTTATGTGGCTTACGTGACCTTTTTAATATGTTTTACTTGACATTTTTTTATGTGTTTTATTTTAGATTTTTAAAAATCTGTTTTACGTAATCTTCAGTAGGTTGAATGGTTTTATTATTTACCTTTAGTCTCCGTTTATATTTTGCATTTTTGTTCAAGTATTCTGTAAGAAGAGATCTATTCACGACTACCAAGAAATTCGACAAAGAAAACAAGTCTGTCACACACTATCAATATGAGCAAGGAAGATAAAAAATGATAATAATACAAACTATTCAGTAAGGTTAAAAAAATACACATCGATACAGAATCTTGGAATCATCCAAAAGGGGCACTAGACTTTCTTAGGAATCGTCTCCTTTAAAGGGTCATTCAAATATATTCGATTTTTTTCTGAATTCCTTTGTATTGTGGCATCTGGAAATGAACAGATTTTTTTTTATTTCATATATTCTCGTTTTCTCTTTCTCTTTCCTTTCATTGATTTTTTTTTTTTTTTTTTTTACTTTGCTTCTTTCGTGTGTGTGTGTGTGTGTGTGTGTGTGTGTGTGTGTGTGTGTGTGTGTGTGTGTGTGTGTGTGTGTGTGTGTGTGTGTGTGTGTTTGTGCGTGTGCGTGTGCGTGTATGGTGAGTGTTTGTGTTTGTACGTGCATATTTTTTTCTTAATCATACGCACTACTCATTTCAGTTATCGACTATTAAATTTATTACTTTCATAAATCATTTGCAGTTATTATTGGATTACATTTTTTCCATCACCAAGGAAGTCTTTCATAACGATTTATATATATATATATCCTTCTACATCAATATTCTAAAAACAAAACAGAAAAAAACAATCTACAAACAAAACAAAAAATAATCAACACAACCGACAAGGAAAACCCATTAGCGCAATTATCATTTTTCATTCCATCGCGTATTCTTACGATGTAGGGAAGGAGGAACAGCCTTGCCGTTGCGAAGAAAACGCTGTAGTTGTTTACTTTCCATATTTTCGTTTATTTCTTGGCGTTTCTTTCACTGTCGTGAAGGTAAAAGAGTCTTTATGGATGATGGCCATAATGGTGATGATATTATTTAATGACTATATGACTTACAATTTGTATCTTTAACTCGCATTTTTCATTTTAAAATGAGGAGGGTCTTTGATGTATGGAGCACCTGCTTGCATATACCAGGATGGAAAAGAACACACAAGAATACACACACACACACACACGTGTGTGTGTGTGTGTATGTGTGTGAGATAGAGAGAGAGAGAGATCCGGTATTATGCCATGGCGGCCTTTGGATTTGGCAATAAGACCAATACCTCGAATGGATGCCTTCCTAATCTCGTCCGTGATCAGGATGCTTGGAAACCTTAGTGTTCCTCAGCCGCGAGCGTTAACACTGCACCACGGTCCTACATGAATTATATATAATATATATATAATATATATGTGTGTGTGTGTGTGTGTGTGTGTGTGTGTGTGTGTGTGTGTGTGTGTGTGTGTGTGTGTGTGTGTGTGTGTGTGTGTGTGTGCGCGCGCGTGTGCGTGAGTGTGTGTATATATAATCCACTCGAGCATCCATGCCACTCTGCTTTAAAGGATTTCTTGGGTAGAATATTGGATGGCGCTTTACTACACATACATCACATTACCCAGAGAGGCAACTCGTACAGCCGCTATACAATCAATGGACGAAGCTACCAAATACATCTTTCCAGCAGAATGAAAAATGAAAGGGAACGAAAAAGGAAAAAGATGGCAGAGAAAAAAAAACGAGAAAGAAAAAAAAAAGAAGAAAAGGAAAAAGACAAAATGTTGTCAATGTAAACACACCCTCGCTGCATAATATGTCTCGAATCGGGGAAGGATTTTTTTTTTTCTCTCTCTCTCTCTCTCTTTCCTTTCTTTTAATATATATTTTTTCCTAACAATATAGCAAGATACGACCTCAACTCCAACGCAGCCTCGAGATTCAAAACTAAAGTGGCAGTTGCAGTATCTTATTCTTTCCCTTCCATCTCCGCGCCCTAATCGCAAGGTATACAGCCTGAACACGCTGCGTGGTTAAAATATTTGTTCCAATTAATGAGAGAAGCGAGCTGCAATCGTTTGCGAGGCCCACTTGAGGGAGGATCACATAAGAAATGTCAGAACAGTTGCGGATCCCGGTCGGTCTCTTGTTCCCTCGAGGAGTGAAGGGCCTCTCACGCTCTCGGGATCCTGCGGTTACACTGAAGCAAGAAAGAAAAATCTTTCGCGCTTTCTCTCCGCGTCCTGTCTCCGTCTTTATCGCTCTTCCTCTATCGCGGTGGGGCCTCTTGTGTCTCCCTCTCTGCCTCCTTCGTTTACTGTTGTTCCTTCTTGTCTCCTTTTCTTAAGCGCACTTTCCTTGATTGTTTCTCGAATATTCTCTGATTCTGGTTCTCTCTCTCTCTCTCTCTCTCTCTCTCTCTCTCTCTCTCTCTCTCTCTCTCTCTCTCTCTCTCTCTCTCTCTCTCTCTCTCTCTCTCTCTCTCTCTCCACACACACACGTATATATGTACATACATACATTTTTTTGTCTTAGTATTACCTTACACTAACGAAAAATAAAGACTGTTAAACCTTCACAATGCAAAATTAAAATTATGAAGCAAAAGATCCGTCTTTTCTCAATTAAAAGGCACTCCCTTGGAATCATACTGCAAAAATGCTACAGTAAAACACAAGGGAAACATTTGAAGAGAAAGAAGAAACATTAAATACTTTAATGATAGGTGCCCAGCAAGGATGTAATTCAACCAGTATTACTGAAAGTCATATATTCTTCGAAGTATTTTGAAACATTAGGAATATTAGGACTGCGAAGAGTAATAATACTGTAACTCTTTTTTCATAAATCATGTCTATGTACGACCTTATTAGAATCAAGAATTTATTACAATTTCATTGCCATATATCAGGGTACATATGAATACCAGGGCCCCTCTATCGATAGATGGTACAAAGCCATGAAACTGTAATTAATGTTTATATGTTCACTCAGCTCTGTTGACCGAGTTGAAAATACGTTGCAGGTTTGTTGATCGACGCTATGGACTCCTACTCCAAGGGGCTTAATGATTTAATACACTCCATGCTTTATTTCGTCACAATATGATCCCCCGCCCCTCCTCTCTCTTTCTGTAATATATCTATTTAGATTTCTTTTTTATTTGCCGATTTATCTATCTACTCATCTTTATCCACATTTCTATCTCTCAGTTTCACTTTCTTTCTCTGTTTCCCATTCTCTCTCTCTCTCTCTCTCTCTCTCTCTCTCTCTCTCTCTCTCTCTCTCTCTCTCTCTCTCTCTCTCTCTCTCTCTCTCTCTCTCTCTCTCCACTCCAATAGTAAGCGTCTATTTCTAATGAAGTGGGTGTGGAACTATGCTGCAACAAGGCCCAATATTTTCTGGTCTTAATGCAGAAAAGCGAACCAGTTAGAACAGTGGTGTTTGAGTATACATCTGTGCTGTGCTCGCGTGTAAATGTGTGTGCGCTTAAGTGAATAAATCATTACACGATTAATTGATTAATAACACACACGCACATATATATATATATATATATATATATATATATATATATATATAGATATATATGATATATATATATATATATCTGTACATAAATATATATATATATATATATATATATATATATATATATCTGTACATAAATATATATATATATATATATATATATATATATAATATATATGATTATATGTATATATATCATATATATATATACATATCACATATATATATATGTATATATATATATATATATATATATATATATATATATATATATATATATATGTATGCACATATACATATACAC
>NC_061850.1:4691310-4693810 GCF_019202785.1 Penaeus chinensis | reverse complement strand
AAACACATCATCACCGCGTCTTTCTCTCTCCCTCCCTCCCTCCCTCCCTCCCTCTCTCTCTCTCTCTCTCTCTCTCTCTCTCTCTCTCTCTCTCTCTCTCTCTGTCTATCTCTCTATTTGTCGCTGTCTGTCTGTCTGTCTATCTTCCTCTCAGCACATACTAGACATCGAAATTATAAACAACATTCAGCCAACCTCGTACCCTTCCGTACCAACAGCCCGGACCGATTCTGTGAGGCGAAATCCCACATCGGCCTCAACACTAACCATACTGTGGCGCGAGGTGCAGCTCCGCCGGCTGACCTACTCCAGAAGACATTAATCTCCTGACGACAGCAGCTGGAGATTAAGCAACCTGGCCTGATAGCTCTGGAACTCCTGAGTTGACGGTGGAATTTTCAGAAGCTACGGAGTGAATGAGTGGGTATCTTCCTTGGGTTTGAATTTCATGATTATTGTAGTATTTAAGATGGAGGTAACGATAATGATGATATCAGGACGAAAGGAAAGTGATAGTGGTAACTCACTAATTATAGAATTCGTAATCTCGACAATCTTCAACCTTTAAACCAAAATTCCGCCCACTCTCCTTCCTATATGCAAAGGATCGTTTATGTAACAGCGTGACACCTCCCTTTCCTCTCGTTTTGCCATTACACATACCAATAAATTACCCGGAGAAGAAACATGGATAAAACCCCAACACCGAGAAAGGGATCGTGTAATGTCTTCCGAGGCACATCCCAGTTTCCACTTTACGGGACCCAAGAGACCCTCTCGCTCAGTGGCCATGTTGATTCGGTTTACCACAGAGGACAGGGGTCGGCGCTCACTGTCTGCGTTTCTCCGAGGAGCGGCCTCTTGCATATTTCATAAGGTGGACGTGGAGGTCATGAGTAAAAGGTCAAAGGTCAAAGGGGTGAATGGTAATGAGAGTGCCGAAGGGTGATCGAATTTAGGTTGTTGAAGATGATGTACATGTCTCTTTTCTTCCGTTTGTAAGCAATATTATTTTAATTTTGTCAATGTCTTTTTTATGCTTGTAACTTAATAGAAAGTTTGTAAGTTTATGAATTTGAAAGTCTACTTTAAGTTCATAAAAATATGAGAACGAAAGAAAATATCTGCTCCAACAGATCACAAAAAAGATAAATAGCATTTTAAAAAATCATAGGCTGATACATCCATTACAGTTTTTCTCCCCCATCTCGCTTTGGCTCATGAGTCATCCATGAATTATGACGGAATGATAAGACAACCAGACCATGCATTTTCAGTGGCTGTTTATGACCCGACATCTTGACTGCTGATGCATGGGAAGCTGCCGTTTGTCACAATAAATGATAGCTGTTATTCGCAGCTAGTCTGACCCTCCCTCACTCTGTCCTGATTTATTACTTGTTACATTTACCACCGATATTATTTCGCTGATGAATTGCTCGGAAGGGCAGTGACTTTTGACGCTGCTAGTTGCTGGTAGTTAACCCGATTTTTGGGTTGGATTTTAAAAGCTGTTCGTACTTATTTACGAGTCATGGTGGAGGTACTTATCGCTGTTTCATAATGTGATTTCATTCACTCTTTTCATCCTTTGGCTTTAAGGATTAATAACTGAAAGATTAGCACATGATTATAAGGGGGATGTTATTCAAAATAAAAATGGTTATCACAAGTGTTGTCTTTTCTCTGTAAGTCTAGACTATTGTCAAAACACGCACAGTTAAAAAAAAAAAAAAAAAAAAAAAAGAAAAAGGCGAATTCACATAAAAACGTAAAATGCATTTGCTTCTTTGTGATTCATGGTATAATCTCCCCCACATAAACCTAGCCAAAGCTGATGCAAAGTTGAGCGAGCGAAAGAAACAGAGAGACAGAGAGAGAGAGAGAGAGAGAGAGAGAGAGAGAGAGAGAGAGAGAGAGAGAGAGAGAGAGAGAGAGAGAGAGAGAGAGAGAGAGAGGGAGAGATAGAGAGAGAGAAAATACGGGGTCAATGGAAGAGAAACAGAGATAGGGGATGAGAGAGGGAGAGAGAGAGAGAGACTGATCTGTAGCCTCTAGGGGGCTCGAACAAATAAACAAAAAACAAAAACAAAAACAAAAAACTTTTTCTGTGTCTGCAGTTTCTGCCACAGGTTTAGTCTCAGATCGTAATTAAACAGTTGTCTAAAGTTTTCGTATTGACGTCCAGAAAAAGTGTCGTAAGAAAATGGTAATACTATGAAACGAAATTATTACAATACCTGTTATTTGTTCCTTATTAATGACAAGTAATAACACCGGCACATGATAATAAAAAACAACAATAACCACAATAGAAATGTAACAATTACAATAAAAAGGTATACACAAACTAATAAATAAAGAGAAAAAGAAAAAGAAAAAAAATCAGGGAAAAAAAAACTTGAATAGCACCGAAGGAAAAAATCATATTCCTCAGAAAATCTTGCCTTCGCTCCGCTTTTGGGAAGAAACTTGTGTCAGCTTTCATGTCTTGAGTTCA
>NC_061850.1:4679685-4686210 GCF_019202785.1 Penaeus chinensis | reverse complement strand
CCTCAACTTGCCAACGTTGCATGGCATATTGCAAGCGCTGACGAATGTTGAGTGATCATGAGTGTTTTCTGTTTTATTTTCAGTAGAGTTTTTATTCTTCGGCGAGGAATGTGCATCTATTTGCATGTACATGTGCGCATATAACACAGCATGAATGTGTAAGGTAGAATGGAAATTAATATATTCATATGTTGGTATATGTGCATGTGTGTACATACTTAGATATCTGTGTTTTAGGAGTGCCTGTGTGTATGTGTGTGTGTGTACAGGGAGGGGTGTGTATGCGTGCGTGCATGTCTCTGCATGGGTTATAACAAACATAAATAAACTAATGTAAACTGATAAGACTTATCAACTGCTCTGACTGCACATTGCGGAGCGATGTAATCTCCCATCTTACTAAAAGATTAATGTAACTCGATCAACGATACAGACACATTCGACCAGTGAATATCAATATCGATAAATTAACCCCAATGTTAAATATATACATGAATTTATACCTATATATACATGTGTGTGTGTGTGTGTGTGTGTGTGTGTGTGTGTGTGTGTGTGTGTGTGTGTGTGTGTGTGTGTGTGTGTGTGTGTGTGTGTGTGTGTGTGTGTGTGTGTGTGTGTGTGTGTGTGTGAGTGTGTGTGTGTGTATCATCCTATCACAGATCGATGCTAAGGCAAAATACCAAAACACAAACATCGCACTCATAAGATACGAGTGAATCAACGAACAAACAAACATCTTTCCCAATCGTCATCGGAATGAGCATACCTTCATTTACATTCCCAAAACATTCCCGGATTTCTGCCTCGAAATTCCAAGGCCTTGAATGACCTGTTGCAACAGTCTTGCACCGGTCGATTCCCAGCCGAGGTCATATTTATTTTCAGAAATAGGCCTACGTGTAAACATGCACTGGACACCCGTTTTCTTTAGGCTTATATCATATCTGAATACTTTGTTGCCGTCCGGCCGCTGTACCAATTTGCATATGGATATATTTACAAGTATGATTTACATATGCATAAATCTACAAGCGTTATTTACATATGCATATATCTACAGACATTCATAAAATAAAGGCATATGAAAATTCCAAAATCCGGCCATTTTTCCATTAGTTCTGATGCACAACCACCCATGATAAAATCGCAACATGATCTCAGTATTTTGTACAGGATTGCATGCAACCAATACATCATAAATTCAACGAATTCCATATAGATTTTCTCTCATTTTATTTTTCCATTTTTCTACGTATTCATTCATTTATTTTTTTATCTATTTATTTTTGCATTTATTATCATTTACTAATATTTTTTAAAGGATCGAAGACAGGCTAATTTCATTAACCTTTAAACTGATTTTTTTATTTTTTTATCCGTATTGACAAGTAAATGCAATGACTGGATTTTGTTAATAGTTGAGATGATAAATTGCAAAAGTAAATGCGTGCATGATTGTAAGTCATCGGCTCAGTGACTGAAGGTGAAGAGAAAATAAAAAGAATAAATATCTCCTCTCTCTCCCCTCTCCTTTCTCTCGCTCATTCGCTATTTACGTTCTCAACTTTTCCGTCTATCTCTTTTGCTCTCACTTTTTAATTTTCTCGCTCTCTCTCTTTCCCTTTTTTTTTTTTCTTTCTCTATCTCTTTCGCGACCCTCTCCCTCATTGCCATTTCCTTTCTCCCATTCTTTCTTTCTCTCTTTCTCCTTCTCCCCCTTTCTCTCCCTCTCTCTCTCTCTCTCTCTCTCTCTCTCTCTCTCTCTCTCTCTCTCTCTCTCTCTCTCTCTCTCTCTCTCTCTCTCTCTCTCTCTCTCTCTCTCTCTCTCTCTCTCTCTCTCTCTCTCTCTCTCTCTCTCTCTCTCTTCCTCCCTCCCTCCCTCTCTCTCTCTCTCTTCCTCCCTCTCTCTCTCTCTCTCTCTCTCTTCCTCCCTCTCTCTCTCTCTCTCTCTCTCTTCCTCCTCTCTCTCTCTCTCTCTCTCTCTCTCTCTCTCTCTCTCTCTCTCTCTCTCTCTCTCTCTCTCTCTCTCTCATCCTCCCCCTCCCTCCCTTCCTCCCTATCTTTCCCTTCCTCCTCTGTATCTCTCTCTCTCTCTCTCTCTCTCTCTCTCTTCTCTCTCTCTCTCTCTCTCTCTCTCTCTCTCTCTCCTCTCTCTCTCTCTCTCTCTCTCTTCCTCCCTCTCTCTCTCTCTCTCTCTCTCTTCCTCCCTCTCTCTCTCTCTCTCACTCTTCATCCCTCTCTCTCTCCCTTTCCTCCCTCTTTCTCTCCATTCCTCCAACGAAAAAATTAAAAAGAAGAAAAATCTCGCTTCAAGAAGGCGAAGTGAGCGTGGCGTGGGTGGAGGGGGGGGAGAGGGAAGAGAGGGAAGAGGTATGAGCCCCACCTCCTGCCCCCCCCCCCCACCCCCACCCCCTTTCCTCTCTTCGCAAACACCAGCGAGTAATTACGTGCTAATGTCTCATCGTTAACGCTAGTGCCAGGATGAATTAGCGGAGGGGGGGTGGGGGAGGGGGGGAGTAGGAGAGGGGGGAGTAAAAGGGGAAAAAAGTCTAAACGCCCTCGAGAGTAACATGAAGATGAGGGGAAGAAAATGAAGGGAGAAAGAGAAGAGGGGGGGGAAATTATGAAAGAGAGGGAGAGTTCGGAGATAATTCAAAGACTCTCGACAATATTGCGAAAATGAGGGGAAGAAATTGAGTAAATAGAGAGAGAAGAATAAATATCACAAGCTACGGGATCACGAAAAGTTAAGAAAGAGTCCCAAAAGAAAAGAAAAACAAAATACACGAAATATACACGTTATCCTTAATGTGATTTTTAAGATATAAGGGTCAGTATGACATGAAAATTGTCATGACAGTAATATACGTTATGGATATATATATAAAAAAAAAGTTCGTTGTATATCCGTTTATTTTCATGAGAGTCCAAGCTAAACAAATTCAGAATAAATAACCTAGGAATAACCTAATTCCATACCATAGAAGAAATAACTGCAAAAATACTAAGGAAATCTTATACACAGGATATAACACTGAATAGATATAACGTTAAGCCACTGTCAAAATATGTTAAAAGCTATGAGGAATGAATGAGAATGTATATCTTTACATTACAAGTATTTGACCGACTTCGATTATATCTTCGTCAGAAATACATTCCTGATCGAAATACATTCCTTTATCGAAATCAGTTAAATGCGTTATCGAAATTTGTCAAATGCGTGTCGTGTATTGTGAAGATATTCATTTTTTTTTTTTTTTTTTTCATTACCTTCCCACATTTGTAGCAGTGATGATGATAATAATAATAATAATGAGGAGAAGAAGAAGAAAAAGAAGTAGAAAAAGAAGAAGAAGAAGAAGAAGAAGAAGAAAAAAAGAAGAAGAAGAATAACAAAAGGAATAGAAAAAGAAGAAGAAGAAGAAGAAGAAGAAAAAAAAAAGAAAAAGGAGTAGAAAAATAATAATAAGAAGAAAAAGAAGAAGAAAAAGAAGAAGAAAAAAGAAAAGGAAAAATAAAAAGAAGAAAAGGAGAAGAAGAGGAGGAGGAGGAGGAGGAAAAAGATAAATGGTAAATAAAAGAAACACAAATAATAAGATAGTAAAGCTACAATAAACAGAATTACAAAAATGGATACCGAAAATCATTTACAAAAACACAACCCACTTATTTACACAAATGGAAGAGCTGAGAACGAAAAAAAGGATAAGAATATAAACCAGAATATTAACTCTGAATAAAATAAAACAAGACAGCTATATAAAAACAGGAGAAAGAATAAAAAGCAAACAAAATATATAAATCATAATGTAGTAGGAGGTCTAACCCGAATCCAGAAAGACATTACCCTGAACATGTGAAAGGAACAAAAAATAAATAAATAAATATAAGATGAAATACAAATAATTCCACTTCGCCTTTGATATCAGCCATTTCACGCAGTCATTTTTAATGGTAATTGTACGCCAGGATTCATGTCTCCTTTTACACGGTGGATAAATCTACTTTCTGTGACATTTGCACTACATACATATACACACGTTGACGTATATTAGGATGTAAGAGAACTTTAGAATTAATTGCAAAATGGCTTGAAATAAAATCAGAGACAAGGCAAAAACTCGAATTAAATGTTTAAATGTAGCATATTAACAAGAAAAATGGTGTGTGTGTGTGTGTGCGCGCGCATGTGTGCATGTATATGTGCATGTGTATGTGCGTGTGAGTTTGCATGTGCGTGTACATGTGTATGTACGTGTGCTTGTACTTTGTGTCCATATGCACGTCCCTGCGCGTGTGCATGCATACATACCTCTCTCCCATTATTTAAAATAAAAGAAGTAAATATACAAACAAACACGCAACTATTAGCTTCTTCCTCCGTGACCATAAACGTCCAAGGTGTTTCATAACTACCGATCTTCGTATCATAACCACTGCTGAGTCATTCGCCGTGAACAATAGCATATAAATGTTAGACCTTTAAAGAATTCATGCAACTTGCTAATGGTCCCGACTAAAAAACATGACATTTATGGACTGCTGTTTCTTTGCTCGACGTTATATGAAAGGAGTTATAAAAGAAGAAAATCTGCATACCGCCCTCACTCGCAGAACTATCGGCGTGTTTTGTGGTTATTATGCATGACCTTTTAACAGTTAAACATAAGCTCTTAATACGGTCATTAAAAAGTAAAAGGGCTTGTTGGGTTATCAAGGTCGAGTTTTGATCATTTTCTATTTAGTATATAAGTCTTAGATCTATATAATACGATGGTTACATAAGGAAATCAATGTGGTCGATATCAAGGGTCATACAGTAGTATATGAAGGTGCATTTGTGAAAAAGCTAAAGAGGGGAGTTACTTTATATATAAGACACGGATATATTTTCCTTCTTACGTGCAAAGACTGTATGAATAATAAAAAAAGGAAGGGAACAATACAACCGAAAATATGAGAGAAAACAAAATATATAGGTCAAGTAAGTGTTTCGAAAAGGCAACTATAAGTCTCTTCGAAAACACAGAGGCCCCTAATATAACGGAATTAGCCTAATCCTCCGCAAAATGTAGAAATATGCGTTAATATTAATAATCCGCGGCCTTAAATGCAATCATTAAGGCAGCAAGGCTCGTGGTTCTGGTCCGCACTAGCTGTTATGTGAAGTAATTTAATGGTAATCAGTTTTCATTCCACGTCGAGAAGGCCTTCCGTTAAATTTTGGCTATTATTGCGTTCTGTCGCCATCCATCATGACTCGCTTGTTGCATGCACTCGCAAACATGTCTTTATTCATGAGGAGTTCGTAATTTCGAGCATTTTATGACACACTTTAATTACTGACTTCGCTGCATGAACAGTGTGCACCCAATTCTTTCACATGGACGTATATGCCTTCACATACAGAGGGAAATGCGTACACGGTTTTCTATTCATGATTCACTATTCCTCTCATTTTGCTCCCTCTCTCTCATTCCCCTTTTTCTGCTCTGACAAATATCACGCTAACTATTAGTCGCGCAGAGAAAGTAAATGAATATTTGAATATTTATATCGTTAGGCCTAATTATCTAAATATTCATATTGAATAATTTTCTACTCCTTGGAAACGTAGTCTTAAGAAACTGCTTTAAAATTTATGTTCGCATTTTAACCAACTTGATTTTATTTATTTCTTAATCTTTTAATTGCTTATGTATTTCCTTAATTGCTTATTTACTTATTTGTTTATGTACTTATCTGATTATCTCCTTATTTATCGATTTCTTAATTACAAATTTATTAATTTGTTTATTTACTTAGTTGCTTCTATAATTACGTTATACTTAAATATTAATTCCATTATTTACTTACATATTTTACATATACATTTATTTGCCTATTTCCATATACACCTATCTATCTGCATACACCATCTTCTTTTTAAATTCCTGGAATTGGGTAGGCCTACAACTGAGCCTCCGACATGTTGATTGATTGATTATTCAAAATGTTAAAATGTTAAAATATATCTAAAACGTTAAAAAAAACTTCTAATAATAAATGTCTTATAAACTAAAGAAAGTATATTTAGGTTGCAAGGAAGATCAGCCTCCATCCCCCCCCCCCCCCCCCCAACTGGTCAGCAATGTCACGGCTTCAGAATTGGCGGTAGACGGAATTCGAATCGATGAGAGAGAGAGAGAGAGAGAGAGAGAGAGAGAGAGAGAGAGAGAGAGAGAGAGAGAGAGAGAGAGAGAGGGGGGGGGGGGGAGGGAGAGGGAGAGGGAGAGAGAGAGAGAGAGAGAGATAGGTGGGAGGGGGGTGAAGGAATATGAGACAGAGAGAGAGAGAGAGAGAGAGAGAGAGAGAGAGAGAGAGAGAGAGAGAGAGAGAGTGAGAGTGAAAGTGAGAGTGAGAGTGAGAGTGAGAGTGAGAGTGATAGTGAGAGTGAGAGTGAAAGTGAGAGTGAGAGTGAGAGTGAGTGTGACTGAGAGAGAGAGAGAGAGAGAGAGACTGATCAAGAGACAAAGACAG
>NC_061850.1:4667185-4669685 GCF_019202785.1 Penaeus chinensis | reverse complement strand
AGCCTTATCGTTATGCAAAAGGCAAACCATCACGTGAGGCCAAAGGAAAAAAGAGAGGGAGAGAAGGAGAAAGAGAAAGGGGGAGCTAGACGGAGAATGAAAAATACCCGAATGCACATCGGTCATTCGCGAAAAAAATGTTAGTCCAAAAGCCGATTAAAGTCAATTTCCAAGAGGGGGGGGGGTAGATAAAATGCTTCGACTTGTGAGTAATATCTACCACCGAATCACGCGATATCAGATAATTGCTTAAAAAATAATAAAACAGTATAAGATAAAGAGAGAGAGAGAGAGAGAGACAAACAGAAACAGACCACCACCGTTAAGAAAATAATAAAAGCTAAGAGAGAAAAAAATACATATTTACGATCCCCCAGCACCACGATCTTGAGAAAGCAAAAGTGGATAATTTTCCTCAGGACAGCAATGAAGGATATACCACTGAAAGACAGGCATTACGGAGTCCCCTCGCATTACAGCCGAGTCTAATGGCGCATCAACCATAACCTTAAAGAGTCCTGGGAGGCAAAGATTTTGTGCAGAAGCGTCTTCCCCCCCCAAAAAAAAACGGGGAACAGAAGCAAAAGGATGAAGTAAATTCTGGAAAGTGTCCATTGGAAGGAGAGACAATGGTGGCAGCGGTGCGGAATGGAAAATGGAGAAATGTATACAAAAAAAAAAAAAAAAAAAAAAAAGAAACAATGATACAGACGGCTCAAGAAAATGGACTCCCATATCAGAATTACAGATACAAATGATGATAACGACGCAAAACATTACTCACTCGGTATTCCAACTCGTTTCTTGCATGCTTCCGGGCTTAGACAAAAGAACAAAGCAAACTGCACTTGATTGCAATCATTTCCATCAAAATATCCAGCAGTCCAACCGGAAATTATATAACCAATTAGTAGCAACAATGACACCGCAATTGCAACAAAGCAATCGCTATGACTCGTACCACATGACAGCGGAAACAGAAGCGGCCGGGATTTACGTTTCACAGTACATCGTTCTTACTGTGCTCTAATTCAATATAAAGAATATAGTAAAAAATATAATTAGATAAGCACACGCACACACATATATATATGCATATAAAAGTATGTATGTGTATATATATATTGTATATATATGTATGTATATATGTACATATTTATGTATATATGTATATATTTAAGTATATGTTTATATGTATGTATATATGAATATATGTATGTTTGTGTGTGTATGTTTATGTGTATGTATGCATATGTGTGTGTGTGTGTGTGTGTGTGTGTGTGTGTGTGTGTGTTTTATATATGTTTATATATATTTATGTTTACATATGTTTTTATATATTTATGTTTACATATATGTTTATATATTTTATATATGTGTTAAATATGTGTGTGTGTGTGTGTGTGTGTGTGTGTGTGTGTGTGTGTGTGTGTGTGTGTGTGTGTGTGTGTTTAGATATATAATTATAATTATATATATATATATATTAATATATATGTATGTGTGTGTGTGCGTGTGTGTGTATGTGTATGATAAGCAAGAAGAGGAGTGAGCTTCCCACGTAAAAGTAATCGGAAAAAAACTAATATAATGTAAGAAATTCATCACAATAACGGGAATCAATCGTCAATGCGATTCATTTCAACAGGACAACGCATTTGCAAAATAAGCTTGGTTCAATATACAATAACTATCTTGTTACAAAAGAAATCGATGACGAAATATGAAGTTACGTATTATATAATCAGTAGCATTAATCACAATGTAAGCACTGATAATAATAATAACAATATTATCAGTAATATTAATTGTATTAATATAAATACTGACGTTAATTATAATAATAATAATAATAATAATAATAATAATAATAATAATAATAATAATAATAATAATAGTAATAATAATAGTAATAATAATAATAATAATAATAATAATAATAATAATAATTATAATAATTATAATAATTATAATAATTATAATAATAATAACAATAACAACGAAACAACATATGTCAAATGAAAATTTTAACAGCAATAATGGAAATAGTAACAGTAATAATAAAAAAATGATAACGATTATAATAATAAATGTGATAAAAGGAAATAGCAATTATAATAACTACACTAATAGTAATGATAATGATGTTGATGATGATGATGATGATGTTGATAATAACAATAACGATAATAACGGTAATAACAACTAATATAACAACAACAACAACAACAACAATAATAATAGTAATAATATAATGATAATATCAATAGTGATGATGCCGAAAACAAAAGCAATAATAAAAACAAAAAATAATAACAATATCAATAACATAAACATTAACATAAAACACCAGTAAAAATAACCTCACAACATTAATATAAACTTAGTAACAACAGCAATAAATATGATAATGATGATAACATTTATTTTGATTTCATCATCAGATACCACCTCGCTATGACACCCCCACGAAAAGAAATATTACTAATAATAATGATAA
>NC_061850.1:4654685-4662185 GCF_019202785.1 Penaeus chinensis | reverse complement strand
TGATTTACTAGTACTTGTTGTTGTCAGAGCTAGCTTCATCTAGTGCTGCAACGAAAAAACTACAGCTCTCCTTTTACAACGTAAGCAAGCAGTAAATTATTATTATTTGGAAGGTGAACACGTGTGCATTAATATTTCATATACCTGACGCCGTATGTGTCCAGGATCCTAACTTTGGTGTACCATTTGTTTACAAGGTGGGCAAGTGTAACTAGTGAACGCAATTTTAAGCTTTTTGTTATGTATGCTTATTCTCTTTGCTTCCTTTATCTCTTATTGTTTCCCTAACCATATTATTTGTTATAGAAAATCTGCATTCTCCAAACCTAGCATGTATAACGTGGATGGTTTCATGTGCCTAAAGCTGAATTTAAAAGGTCAGTAGGATCGGGGCATCGCAACACGTAGCTCCAGTCCTGATATGTGTGTGTGTGTGTGTGTGTGTGTGTGTGTGTGTGTGTGTGTGTGTGTGTGTGTGTGTGTGTGTGTGTGTGGGCGCGCGCACGTGTCCTTATAAACACATTTATATGTATATCTGTTAATATATCAGTTTACATGCCTATGTGTCAGAATCATGTTAATCAGACAAGAATGATGCACCTCAAATAGCCGGAACACAACAGGAGTACTCACACACATATCTCACATACGGTTCCCATTCGCTACAGCTACATTAAACCCGTATGGTGGGAATAAACCTACGAACGGCCCAATTACCCAAACAAACATACGCACCGCACGTAAACACATACGTTACCATTTGTCTGTCTACGTTTGCCCTCTAGAAATAAGAGAGAGCGAGAGGTCGAGAGCGAACACAGTCCTGGCTCAGTAGCTGTATTAGAGGATGCAAGTTTATAGCCTCGACTGCTGTGCCGAGGGAAACGCAAGGTCCGGCGACGGAAGGAAGTTATTGAGGTGGAAACACGGCAGCGCCCATTGGTTATGCTAATGCACGTTACTGGGGAAAAGGGCTCAATTTATTTGATTAATGTGAAGTAGATGAACGAAATAAGTGGAAGAAACAGATTGAATGAACCTAAGGTGGAAGAAATACTTGATATTAAGAGAAACAAAACAAAACTTAGAGATGGATAGTTGTATTTATTAGAATTGTGTTTTTATAGTGTTTATCACAAATATGGTGATAATTATGTAAAAAAATATCAATAGTACTTAAAATGATAATGGTAAATTGTTAATTGAAATTCATTACACAAATTGGGATGCTAAAACTAAATCCATTTTATATATATATATTGAAAATCTATGGGAAGTTTAATCGGAGAGAAGATAGAGAGAGAAAGCGAGAGTGGCAGGACAGGCAATTATTTCATCTTTGATATTAATGTTTAAACTTTATATTAGTATTATAATTACATTAAGTTCACATTTACAATGACTTAAAACTACTTATATCACTATTTCTAAAGAAGTTTTTGTATGCGATTATTTAATGGCAATATGCATTCTGACTTCTCCTAGCATTTCAGACATCTTCCCAAATTTTGACTTATCATTCTTTCTATGCACGGTATAGTGCAGATAACTTTAGTGAGAAAATGAATGTAAAAGAGGTTCCAATACTTTAACTCTGACATACAAGCTCACATGATAAAATAATATATCTTCTTAAAAACATTGAAGTACTTTTTGTTCACGCTGGATATACATATTCCATGAGAATGACGAATTATGTTATAATAAATTTTCAATCCCTTGCGGACAGCCCTCCCTGCACTCAGCATTGCCAATGTGTGAACCGCTAGTTTCGTACTCCTGAAATCAAAGTACATTATACCCAATTCTCCTATCGGATCCGGTAGCTCGAACGTTGGCAACGCTGAAGGGTGAACGTTAGGAGGGAGGGTATAATAAGGGTTGTGGGGAACGATCACCAAGTGGCATCATCGTGGATGCTTTTCTGGGTCACTTGGCGAAGGGAAGGGAAAGCTTTTATAATGTAGAACTTGTCGGAAATAAGTCATGATTATTATTTTCCGAAATGAGGGGTAAGGTAGAGTGTAGTACATATGATTTCTTAGACTGAAAATAATACTGGAATGTTGTGAGGTTCGAACAGACATAACTTCTGTAAAGTCAATTTTCTTTTTATATTAGATTCTGGGATTAAACATTAAGAGCACTGCTATATATCAGTGCATTTTATTTGATTTATATTGTCCTGTTAATGTTGCTGTCACCAGTAGAACCTTCTATATTATTTATCATTATCGTCTTTTTCAATCTTAATGTCATCATAGATACATAGATATTGGTATAGATATGATTATCATTTCATTATTAAAATGGGTTTAGTTTTTATCATCAACATTATTCACGGCATCACCCTCGACATCATCATGATCATCATCATCGTTATCATCATCATCATCATCATCATCATCATCATCATCTTCATCGCCACCACTTCTATTTCTCTTTCTTTTATCACCATTGTCAGTATCACAGTAACACAGCAAGAACAAAGCACTTATTGTCCTTCTTATCAACGTTAAACATTAAGAACGTTACTATTGTACTCAGAAGTAGAGCAGGTAATACCAGTGATGTTAAAAATAAACCTTTTATAACCATCACCATGCGTACCTTCATTCCAATGTTTCCAATCCCCGGTTCACAAATAACCCCAGTATTGATAAACCATCCTTTTTACTTCAAGATGTAAACAAACCCATCGGGGACGCATATACTGCATGTATTCCGCGTGTACGTATGCTATGACATTCCACACCGAGATAAAACTCATAAAGTAGAGGGATTTAAGCCAGGAGAGAAAGCTGATGGACCTAGTAATATCTAAAACGGGCTAAAATTGCACTGCATTACAGGGCGTGGGGGGAATCTCGCTAAACAAATTAGATAAATTCTCAGACGGAGAATAATTTCGGGAAGCGAGCGGTCGGGATAAGAAAGGAAAGAGGAAGGTAGAGGGGAGAGAAAGAAAGAGTAGGAGAGGAAGAGACAAATATAGAGGAATAAAGAATAGAAGAAAAAAATATATATATATGTGTGTGTGTGTGTGTGTGTGTGTGCAGATATACAGAGAGAGAGAAAGAGAAAGAGAAAGAAACAGAGACGGAGATAGACAGATAACAAACATATAGACGGAGAGTGGGAGAGAGAAAGACAAAGATAGTGAGAGAGAGAGAGATATTGAGCGTTTGAGAGGGAGAGACAGACAGACAAAGAGGAAATTATATTTTCAGCAATAAATATCCTTTCGTAACATGCTAAGACTAATGCATGCTGCACCCTTCCCTTCGCAAAGTTTACATAAAGCTTGGACTACTCAGGCTCGCCTTAATTTCACAATGGGCTCAAAAGATGTGCCAGAAAACACATTTTAATTATGAGGCGCAATTTCAAGAGAAGAATTTAAGAGTGTGAGTTCACGCCAGGCGCTGTCTTCAAGCTTCACCAACACCTTGATGAGAATTACCGTAGCAGAAACTTCCTTTATCTCGAGAATTCCTGTAATCTTCAACAAACAATTATGGAAATGAATCTCCAGAAGGGAAACTTTGGGAGGAAGATATTGACAGCTAATTTTGATCCTCGCAAACTTTTATGCCTTTTTTCCCCTAATATATAATCTCCACGTTAAGATCCCATAAAGCATCTATTTATAAACCTAACGATGCCCGTCAACTTTGCATTAGGGTTAACTCGGTTAAAGAATATTCTTAGTTAATATATTATGCATGCAGTTGCTTGAAGTTTTTCAGAGTGTTTCTCTTTATCTTTGTATCTTGCATATCCACGGGTGTTTATTTGTGCTTGTGCCTTGGCTGGAAATGAAAGCAAAAATATATATTTTACATGTACGTTAGACCGGGATTCCGCCCGTTTCTTGTCTGCAGTGCGTATGTGTCATTTGCTTTTGGGTTTATATAGTCATAAAATGAAATGAAATAACAACGAGAACACTAGTACGTGACATTTCGAGTGAAACTCATCAGACGGTAAAGCTAGATTGGATTCTATTTCGACTTTAACAGAGACTGATGAGTAGGGTTATTTTGCTCGAAACGTCACGGATTAGTCTGTCCCTTGTTACCGTGATCACGTTTATTTCATCTTTGTAAACACACTGCTTTGTTTTTATTGTTTTTTTTTTTTTTGTTTCTCTCTCTCTCTCTCTCTCTCTCTCTCTCTCTCTCTCTCTCTCTCTCTCTCTCTCTCTCTCTCTCTCTCTCTCTCCCTCGCTCTTTTTTTGTGAATATTCGATTTGTGCGAGTGTGTGTCAATATCTTGAGGAGTTGACTAAAGGAGGAAATGGTCGCATTAAGGTACTTTACTTAATCAGTGCGTTTTCTTTTCTTCTTTTTTTCCAATAAACACTTCACATACTACTTCTTATGAGTGCGTGGTGTTTCCATCATGTTTGTTATTGTGTGTTTTTATGTGTATTTCGTGAGACACTTCACACTTTCGCTCGGAGATAAAGAATACGCTGCATTATCACTTTAAACTGTGATCATGAAAAGACGCAAAATAGGAAGACTGAAGTAAAAATACTTAACGGAAAAAGAAGGAGCAGTTTCTTAATACGTATAAATATTTTTCCAAACATCAGCAAAACACGACAAATACAATAAGAATTACCTAGAAAGAGAAACATGATATAATGGAAATTATTGCAACAAAGAAAATATCTGTGAGAGAAGTTTCAGTTATTGTTCTTTATTTATATAAATAATGTGTGAGGGGAAATTAATAGATCAGATAAATAACTTTGAGGAACCATTTGCATATACAGGAAATATTTTGTGAATATAATAATGCAATACATGTTAACCTAATACTAATTATCTTCCTTTCAAAAGTCGCATATGTAAATTATATACAACACAAAAAAAAAAGAGAGAGAAAACAAGATAAAATAACATCAACAACAAGAAAACGTAGCCCTACAGCCCTATCTTTACCAAATCAAGTTTAAAAGCAAAAGTCCAGGGTCCATGCTCAGTATAGAGCCTGAACATCCGCTTAATATAATATATTTTTCTTCTCACTACTTCTTGACGGCGCAGCTTATGTCTCAAGCTGATTTCCAAGACACTCAAGCGTAGTCCATTGCAACGCCAACAATGGAAGTCAGTTCCTTGTCTCGTCAAGCATCTCCTCTTCCGGTTATTATCATTACCATTACTGTTATTATCTTCTTATTAAAGTTATCATTCTTGTGCCTGGTGCTGTTAATGTTATTTTATATTTGCTGTGTGTATGGGTATTACTATTAATGGTGCAAAGAATGAAAGTGATAATTTTAATGATAACGATGATAAAGAATAATAATCGTTATATTAATAATTAATTATAATAATAACAATTAAACTAGTTATGTTAATAATAAAGACGACATTAATAATAATAACAGTAACGATAATAATCATTATAGAAATAAGAATAAGTATTGTAAAATATTGATAGTAATAGTAATAAAATAACAACAATAATAACAACAACAACAACAATAATAATGATAATGCTAGCAATAATAATTAATCATTATTATATTCATCAGGATTATTTTAATATCTCTCTCTCTCTGCATCTTTTTTATATACATATAAATCATGATAGACTACTTAGCTGTCTATCATGAGTTGTAAATATGCGTTGTATACGTTGCTTCCGTGAAAGAACACTATTTTTTTTTAATGAAAAAAGTGATAATATTTTTTATTTATTTACATAATGAGACTTCTAAGATATCATAACTAACAATATACCTTTATATAAGCGATAATGTATGTAGTTAAGTTGAATTACCTCGTCAAATCTGAATAGGCCTATATATATATTATACATTAATCTAGAATTTGGTGAAAGTTTATGACAGATAAGACCATTCGTTAATTAGGTCTTGATCATTAATATTCCCAGCCTATAGAGGGGCTTCAAGACCAATTCCATCCATATAGAGGATTCGGAGAAGTCTTCTTTGGGTGTTATGATGAACAAAATGACTTTGAGAGGAACTTCATAACCTGCTGTTGGGATTCAAATTATTGAGAAGATTGGAGTGAAATGACGTTATTAAATTGGTTTTGATGATTAAATATAACGATTATCATGGTGATCTTTATGATTATCATCATATAGTCGCTGTCATGATAATACTGATATCAATAATAAGATAAAGATCATAATGTTATTGTCATGGTTAATGATTGTTATAATGATAATAGTAGTAGTAGTAATAATAATAATAGTAATAATAATAATGATAATGGTAATAGCAGTGACAATAATGATAATTATAGGAATAATGATGACGATGATGATGATCATAACAACAATAATACTTGTAATAATGGTATAGAACATCGAGTGTGAAAATCATAGTGAAAATAATGAGATTAATGATGACAGTTGTGATAATGATAATGACGATAGTGATGGTGATGATGATGAAGTCGATGATGATAGTCATAATGATCATGATCATGGTGATCATAATGGTAATGATGATAATAATGATAATCATAATAGTGATAACACTAACAGAAATTAGTGGAAAAAAAGAAAGAAAAGTAAACACATGGCTATCTAAACACAAACATACCTCACTGCAGTAATCTCACGCAACCCCCCCCCCCCTCCCCCCCTTTCCTCATCACGCGCAGCCTTCCCACCTCGGGGCTTGATCATTCTGAATAATTAGGCTAACTGGCAACTCACTCTCTCAATGGTTTTGGCGGCTGGGGAATAATTTTTGTTTAAGATGAGAATAATTTCGCTCACGTCCCTTGGTTTCTGACATGGCCTTGGGGTCTTGGCGGGTGGATGTGCGATGCTCTTCTGTTTTTTTTTCTGTTTTTTTTCTTTTTTTTTTGCTTTTTTGTGGGTTTCGATGTTGTGTCTATTGTTTTGTTTGTGTTTTAATTGCTTTTTTTTTTTTTTTTTTTTTTGAGGTGGGGATGTGTGTGTGTGTTTGTGTGTGTGTTTGTGTGTGTGTGTGTGTGTGTGTGTGTGTGTTTGTGTGTGTGTGTGTGTGTGTGAGTATGTGTGTGTGTGTGTGTGTTTCTGTGATCTGTTTGTTCTTTCTCTCTCTCCCTTTCTCTTACTCTTCTCCTTAATTATTGATTATCTTTCTCCCCGTTGTTGTTTTTTTATCTTCATATGCTCTTGTAAATCACTTTGTCTTCCTTTTCATTTTTATTTTTAGTTCTCCTTTCTCTCGTATTTCTTGCTTCTTTATTCTTCATGATTAAAATAATTAAAACGTAAAGGCAAATGATGATGATGATGATGATGATGATGATGATGATGATGATGATGATGATGATATTGATCATGATCATGATCATAATCATGATGATAATGATGATGATGATAATAATAGTTATAGTAATAGTAGTAGTAGTAGTTATAGTGATAATCATAATTATAACAACATTAATAATAATAATAGTAATAAAATAATAATAAAATAATGATAATGATACCAACCATAATAGGAAAAATCCT
>NC_061850.1:4629685-4637185 GCF_019202785.1 Penaeus chinensis | reverse complement strand
AATCTTACAACACGGGGATCCTAATTATTATCTTCTAAGGTCAGAGTAATGATCGTCCGAAATGTCAGTTCGCAGGGAAGGAAATTGAAAATCTGAGCATTTTTTTCCAGACAGAAAAATACATTTTTAACACGACTAGGAGTAAGTAGTTATTTTTAACAGATTTCCGGAGCCACCTAACGAATTAATATTAATATTAAAGATATCAACCATGTCTAGTGTGTATCTGTGCTACGTAAAAATTAACTTCTGTGTGAATGAAAAAAATCAATAGGTTTAAATGAATTCACACACACACACACACACACACACACACACACACACACACACACACACACACACACACAATGTGCGCTCCACTGAATTTTAAATTTCAGTACATGATAAATGTCAACATTTTCCTCTTAATCTCTTAGTCTGCAGTATTTATTTTATCATCAGCCTGCCGTCCTGCAACTTCAACATCTTGAAGACTGCAGCTCCTCTGAAATTGCTGGTAAATCTGATTCTTCTCCACCTTGATCCCTTTACGTCTAAGATTTCTTGCTCTCTTTTCTGTATCCACATTTTCTTCCTTTTACTCATCACGTCTTCTTTTTCGTTACATGCAAGAAAATAATTATATGATTTCTTTGCGTTCTAGGTTTCACCTTCAGTCTGCATTATGTTATGTGTAGTTATAAATCACAAAGAGAATACCTCAAAGAAACCAAATTTCATTCCAGGACAAAAAGAAAAACAACAAAAAAGGGAAAAAATATACACCTCGTATTTTTTTTTTTTTTTTTTTTTTTTTTTTTTTTTTTAAGGATCATCGACTCACTCCCACCGCTGCCACCAGATGAGCTACCGTCTCCCAATGGTCGTGCACAGCGGATGGCAACAACACCGTCTTTCCTTTTACAACTTCGCCGGGGAAGTAAATTCTAATCTCCATCAGCCATTTCGAGTTGAATAAACGGGACGGATTTCTCATTCTTACATGTCATCGGCTCCACCACCGAGTATGAAGGAACGTGCAGATGCCGATAGATCAAGACGGCCTTTGTTCGAAACTTTGTCAGCTGATTGGATGTTAGGACACACTGTAAGAAACTCGGGCCGTTTCTTATTTCTCGAGAATCATAGAATACTTATTTTTTCACCCTTTTCTTTCCTCTTCCTTCACTCTTATTTTGTCAAGCTTTGTTAGCCTAATAAAAAGGAAATGAATGACCAGAAAAAATGACTGAGAAATAACATTTCCAGTTTCGAATTATTCAGCTTACTGTGAAGGTTTCTCGTTCATTCCCCAGGCTTAGGAACCAAGTCTAACTAAGCTAAGTCTAAGCTAGATTGAATTTTGCAAAAGTATTAACTTGGTCAAGCAAGCAAAGACGAAGCGAAGAATATGAATTTCATTTTCCAAAAACTCTCAACGATGGACATATCTGTGGTCACTATTAACTAGCAAAAGGTATTTCACGCAATCACCATTTTTTCCCTTCCATCATTATTATCATCATTAATTCTATTGTTATTAATACTATTATTAATACAATTTTTACAATCATCATCACCATCACCATTACCATCATCATCTTCATCATCACCATCACCATCACTATCATCACTATCATCAGCATTATTAAAGAAAGTCAGAATATTCTCTCGCAAAGCTGTTGGGAATTTCATCCCGAGAATAACATTGTTTTCTTTACATATTGGAATACGACGGAAACTTTTAAGTCATACTTTGATTTTTCTTGCTAATATCCCCTTCATTTATTCAGCTTTTGGCCTTCTCTGTACTGATATCCCTTAACTAATATCTGAGTTTTATATACCTTTGTGTTTTTCTGATTTTTTTAGGACATAAGAAAAAGTCAAAAGTTTCATATACTGTGTATAATTATCCCCATTTATTTATATTCTCTAAGAAAGCTAATCTTTGAAAGTACATTTTAGTTTTTTTTTTCTTTTCTGTACTGGGTAATGAAATACATGTTTGATGGTCTGCAATGTTGGTTCGAAAGCTTATAATGAAAATAAGATTAGAGCCTTCCCCTTTTTGAAACTGATAATACTGGGTACGAATATATATCAAGTTTTTCAATTACTTGAACCTTTCAAAAAATAAAATACATGTTTTTTACCGGATTGTATTTTTTTTTCCTTTCTCTTATCTTTTCTGCGTTTTTTTTTTTTCGTCCGATCAATCACAGACTATCCCATCTATTAAACGAAAGAAAAAGGAATACCGGACACTAGCAATCAAGTGAAGTCAATGGAAATTGTCATCTTCGAACAAGCTGATCTGTAATCGGAGAAACTCTAATCAACTGCCAGATTAAACCGTATGATTATCGAAGTACCCTCTCTTGAACTGAATAGATAGCTTTTAAAGCATATACAGTGTCTTACTCTACAGAAATCAGTATGAATGAAACAAAGAATCATTTTTCGAAGTCTCCTTTGCTTGTAAAACGATTATTTAAACACGAATGGAGGAACAATAGCTCCGTCTTTGCAATCGACATCTCGTATCTCTCACGCACGGACAATACCGTTAAGAGCAATGGATATATGCATGTGGATATTCGGCGATGTGTATCCGCATAGCCTTCTGATCATATGCAAAAGAGTTTTGAGTTTGGAGACGCGCGGTATGACGTGAAAAACGGGCTCGACCATGAAAAAAAAAAAAAAAATGAGAGAAAAAAAAAGTCCTTTTGATAGTAAAAGAAAAATAAGATCCTTCAGTTCAAGACACGCATTTTTCTCCATTGTAAACACCCACGAGTCTCTAGTGTGAGATAACCGCCCTAGGTTAATAGACATTTTAAGATTTTCTTTTTTCTTTTCTTTTTTCCCTTTCTTTTGAAACTGATGTACTTCGTATCCTTTGTTGAAAAGGAGATCGACGATAAAAGGGAATAAGGGAAAGAAGAGGGGAGTAGACAAATACACATCTAACACACCAGATATCAGGCCCCCCCCAGGAAATTTCTTTTCACAGCCATGTCCTCAATTCTCTGTCAGCTTTGCAAACACCAGAGGAGGACTGAAGATGCTGTGGCCTCGAGCTTGTTGGTGCGGGTCCCCGTTTTCTTTGTGGAATCCCACCGGGGTAACTGTAACAAATGTGCACTCGTGGGATAAGGTTTTCATGTGTGTGGGTGATCTAGTTGGGAATTCATGCCTTTGACTTTTTTTTTGTAAGGTCTCTTTGTTGGTTTGTTTAAATATTCGTTTATGGATAGTTTTATTTTTAACATAGCTAATGGAAATGGATTAAAAGATTATTGTTATCTTTTTATCTGAGAAAAAAAATAGTTATTCTAATATGAATGCGCATTGATAGAAGCTAAAAAAAAAGATATGTTACACTATGTTTTTGTTTTTATCTAGCGTTCAACAATAAGACTTACGAGACATGAATAACAAAATAATTTACATCATTTTTACATAGAAATTAAACATTATTATACATTTCGCTGTACATAATATCATTGGGACTACCACCCAAAGCCTATCCAAGTCAAGGGTCAAACAAGGTCACGACAGAGACACGCGGGGAATGCTGGGTCACTGGAGGGGAGGGATGGCGTTAACAGACAAGAGAAAGACAGACAGACTGCCCCCTCAACCCCCCCCCCCCTTACACCCATCCTATTAGATCATACCCTACCCCTTCTCCCAGTCCTTCGAGATACATACGTACATTTATATCACTTTGTTCTATCTCCCTGGAACTTACTCCCCCCCCCCCCCTCCTCTATCCCCTTAAGACATAGACTCTCTCTCTCCTTTACTTCGAAAATCCTCCTACACCCCCCCCCTCCCCATCACCCTTGGCCCCTTCCGTGCCACGCCCCATGAACACACATCCCCTCCTCTCCCTTCCCCTCCCTCTTGTCCCCTTTCCTCCCTCTTCCTTATCCCATCACCCTTCCTCTCCACCTCCCCCTTCCCCCTTCCTCTCCCTTCTCCCTCCCTCTCTCTCCTCTCTCCGCCTCTCCCTCCCCCTCCCTCCCTTTCCCCTTTCTCTATCTCCCTCTCCCCTCCCCTTTCCTCCTCTCCTCTTTCCCTTTCCCTCTCTCTCCTCTCCCATCTCTTCTCCCCCCCTTTCCCTCCTCCCTTCTCTCCCCCCCCCCCCCCCCGCCTACAGGAAGTTGTTTGACGGCTGGATGCGCTGACTGGCAGAGCAATTAGGGATTTCCTCCGTCGGGCCAGATAGACAAGGCAACATCAGCCGAACGTAGATATATAGAGATCTTGTTCTGATTTCTCGAGGAGTCTGTGTGTGTGGATTTACTGAAGGAATTTCGTATCGGTGTCGATAATAAGGGTGATTTTAGTAGCTGTTCAAACTGCGAGAACTGAATGTTGCATACTGTTAATATTATGTGATGTTAGATCGTGTATTATAGAGAGATTTGTGCCTAGATAATTTGTGGTTCCTGACGTTTTCAAATAGGTTGATATACGATTACCACTA
The DNA here is from genome assembly GCF_019202785.1 of Penaeus chinensis. Classification (NCBI taxonomy): domain Eukaryota; kingdom Metazoa; phylum Arthropoda; class Malacostraca; order Decapoda; family Penaeidae; genus Penaeus; species Penaeus chinensis. The sequence goes on along the minus strand of NC_061850.1, from coordinate 4,632,705 downwards.
TTAACATGCGTAGCTAATACTCTATTACATTTAAAATACAAGAATAATCCAAATAATATTCAAAATAACTAAGAACGTATAGATGACAACAGCACCGAAGTAGCATTACAAAAATATCGTCATCGAATCTACGTAGAGAAGTCCCTTGTGTTCATAAAAGAAGAAGATTAATCAAGGAACTGAAAGGGAGAATGATAAAAGATGGAATTGGACGAGAAAGTGTTTACGAAAGGACGATGGAAACAGAACGATCACCAAAGCGAATTGGAGATAAGTACGAAGATTGGCTTAAGACAGATAGAAAAAAGGCCTCAGGGGAAGGAGGGGAGGAGAAAGAGAGAGAGAGAGAGAGAGAGAGAGAGAGAGAGAGAGAGAGAGAGAGAGAGAGAGAGAGAGAGAGAGAGAGAGAGAGAGAGCAGAAGACAAAGCGACATTCACAAAATATCGACAGATATGTTATTATGTAAATGAGGTCATCTTTATGAATATATATATATATATATATATATATATATATATATATTCTTATTCTTGTTGTCCTTCTCTTTTTTCTTCTTCTTTTATCTTCTTCTTCTTCTTCTTCTTAATGGCATTACTATCATTATTATTATTATTATTATTGTCCGGTCTCATACCCGGAGTGACCTAGGTTCGAGGCCAGGTCAGGGAGGATTGTTATACACCTATATCAATGCGGTATTGCATTATTCCATCTTTCATATATATACCTCAGTATCTGACTTCGGTTTCGAATTTCTAAATCAATTTCCACCGAGTGCCCACGGGGAGTGTGTGTAAAACCTCGCTATCATTACTCATGTATGAGTAGATAGGTAATGTCTATGGAAGCTAGTTAGCTCCTAGTTGCACACTCCTTTTAGTGGGTCGTGTGGTATGGTTGGTTTAGTACTGGCCCTCCGGTCTCATACCCGGAGTGACCTAGGTTCGAGGCCAGGTCAGGGAGGATTGTTATACACCTATATCAATGCGGTATTGCATTATTCCATCTTTCATTATTATTATTATTATTATTATTATTATTATTATTATTATTATTTTTATTATTGTTGTTGTTGTTGTTGTTGTTGTTGTTGTTGTTGTTGTTGTTGTTGTTGTTGTTGTTGTTGTTGTGGTTGTTGTTGTTGTTGTTGTTGTTATTATTATTATTATTTTTATTATTATTATTATTAGCATTATTATTATCTCAGTACTATATGACCTGTGATGCCTTTACCACTAACAGTTAACTAGTAGTATTAGTATTAGTAGTAGTAGTAGTATCAGTATTATCATTATCATTACTATTGTGAAGGGAGTGTTAATAGAGAAAAAACACACAACCCGTTATATAGGGTAAATCCATCACGATATATAATATACTCTATAATTCACTGATATAATCAACATATATACAAGATATAGACTCAGCAATGGTATTCAAAACATATATCCAGCACACATAGAATATAACAGGGCAACAGAGTATAAATACGTCACACATTTACATCACTTCAACTAATGGTAGGAGAGGTAAGTTATTGAAGCAAGGCACGGATTCTATAGACAAAATATTCAGCTTCTATTCAAGATGGGTCGTCAGCGTTGCCAACTTAGGGTGTGTGATGCTTTTTTCGACATATTGGTTCTTTGACATAGGCCGAATCTGTACGTGTAGTCAGGTCAGGTCAAGGCCTCTCTGTGTGAGAAATTCTTAGATGTAATTAACGCAGACAGAAAAGTCAGGAAGACAGGTCACATGTTGACAAATTTTAGCCTGAGAGGGCATGAGCGAGGTGACGTGTTCACACATAGTATTGATATAAGCATTTACTTAATTTCATCAATATACATATACTTTTACAATTATTCCTATAATTATTATTTTCATTATTATCATCATGATTATTATCATCATAATTATCATAATGAGTATCATTATCATCATTATTTTTCTCCATATTTTCTAACACCTTAACAGTCTTTATTTACCATGCTCAAGGTTCTATATTTTAACAATGCATATTCATTCATTAACTTTCTATTCACTAATTATTTTCTTAATCAGGTCTTTTCTTCCTTAAAATCTTCCCCAAGGAATCTGTACGATCCTTCCCACGAGCACTTTCATTAACAGACCCAATTTTACGTAATATCCGAATAGTTCATCCTTTGATGGATTAGTCTACCCTGACCATTTTATTTACCTTTCCCCCTTCGCCTCGTCTGGTCCTTCGCCGCATGTCTGATCGATTTTTGTTCGCCCTTTCCACGTGCGCACATTTCCAACGCCAGTTTTCCATCTTAAATGCACGAATCAGTTGCTCGTCTCGTACATGGAAAACCCCATCGTCGGCCGTGAAATAGGTAAGTGGGGGTCCGTACCACTAAGCTACAGGTACGCGGAGGTCGTACCACTAAGCTCCTTTCCCAGTCGGCGCTCATGAGTATCAAAGAAGATAGGAACGTATACGAGAAACCTATGCATCTAATGACCCACGTCTTTGTGATGTAAAAAGATAGAATACTGACATTGGGAAGATACGAACGTGCTAAGTGTGAGGGTAATGGTCTGATGATGTATGTGTTTACGATTCAAAGGGACGCTGGGTGTTCAGGAGCAGGGGAAGGAATTGAGAAATAGTTCTTGTTGCTATCCGAGAGATGGCGATTGCATTTCGCCTTGGAAATGAGAATGTCAAATGCAAAGTGACAAGGAATGTGGTGTGTAAGTAGATATGACAGAGAGAAAGCGAAGGGAGAAAATTCCAGACTCAAATATTTCAGGATGTGGAGATGTGAGTGCGAAGAACAATCGACAAAAGTGCGACGAAAGAATAGAGGAAGACAAGAGGAAAGGTAAATAAAGAAAAGGCCAAGGTAAACTCTTCTTTAAAAGAAGAACCATTCGGATTTTACGAAAAAAAGGAAGATTTCAGGGGAAAACACTGACGACCTGATTTAGAAATCAGTTGGTAAACAGAAATTTTATATACAAAGAAAAAATACGCATTGCTATGCTA
>NC_061850.1:4617185-4619685 GCF_019202785.1 Penaeus chinensis | reverse complement strand
TTCTCGGCACCTTCTCTCCTGCTCACCTCCGCCACTCTCAGGACTTCATCTCCCGTGTCCGTGGAGTCCCGCCGGCGACCATGATGAGCTTGGATGTTGACTCCTTGTTCACCAGGATGACGTCCTTGCTTTCCTTGAGAGGAAGCTCCCCCCTGAGGATCCTCGTCTCCCTCTGCCCACCGACGTCTTCCTCCAGCTGATTCGTCTGTGTGTGGAGTCGAATTCCTTCTCCTTTGAGGGTAGCTTCTACTCCCAGACCTTCGGCGTGGCCATGGGCTCTCCCCTCTCTCCGGTCTTGGCTAACCTGTTTATGGAATTCTTCGAGTCCGAACTTCTCCCTTCCCTCTCCTTTCGTCCGATGGTATGGCTGAGGTATGTTGACGACGTCTTCGCTCTCTGGCCTCATGACCCTGCCCAGTTCTCGGACTTCCTGACCCAGCTGAACTCCCTCTCCCCTTCCATCCGTTTCAAGGTGGAATGGGAGGCTGACAACAAGCTCCCCTTCTTGGACACCTTGGTACATCGCTCTGCTGACCATTTTTCTTTCTCCATATACAGGAAGCCCATGCATAGTGGTATGTACATACACTTCTTCTCATACCATCCCCTCCATGTAAAGAGAGGTGTTGCCACTTCGCTGTTCCTCTGCGGCCTCCGTATCTGTGACCCCCAATACCTCGATGGAGAGATCGACTTCCTGCGTCGTTCGTTCTCCAAACTGGGCTATCCTCGTCATGTTCTCGACGCCGCGTTATCCAGGGCACGGCGTACCTTCTACCACGACTCCCCCCTAAAGAGACTCCTCGGCTGCCTGTCCTCAGCCTGCCCTACACTGAGGAGATCTACTCTCTCCGCCGCCCTCTTCACACTCTCAACTGCAGGCTGATCTTTCGCCAGGTGAACACTCTCCGCCGTAACCTGGTCCACACCAGCCCACCCTCTTCCTCGAAGGTGGGCACCTATGCTATTCCTTGTACCACCAGTCTCACTAAGCGCCTGTCTCAACATAAGTACGCTGTTTCTAGGGGGCACAACAACAACGCTCTCTTCTGCCATCAGTGGGATACAGGCCATCTGATGGACTGGTCAGCGGCGCGAATTATCTTTCCTTCCGCTGACGTCCACGCCCGCAGACTGGTGGAATCTTCCCTAATTAAACTGCTTCCCAATTTCAACCTGAACAGCGGCTTTTCTCCTGCTGACAGTCTCCTCGCTTCCCACATCCTTCGCCTTCTCCCGTATGCTGGCCACCCTTCACACAGTCCGCCCGACTCTCCCGACCTGATCTGACCTCCCTTCGTTTCCGTTCGTCTGTCCTCACCTGCCCCGTGTCTCCGCGTTGCCTTTCCTCTCTCTGTCTTATACCCCCTCCTCTTCCTTGCCTCCTCAGACCTGAAGATGGAATCCAGGTGGATTCCGAAACTGTAGTCTCTTTTTCAATTAAATCTAGTTTTACAGTGTGGGTTTTTATACCATAGTATCAACACGGTAGTGTGTTTTCTCCTTTTCATGCATGTATGTATGTATATACGTATGTATATATATGTGCATGTATATATGTATTTAGATTGTTTGATAGACAAATATATACACACGTTGAAATATTTTATAGATAAATATTCCTTCCAATTCAAAGTTGTTATTCATTCCTTCTTCCTCTTTTCCCTCTTGCTTCAATCTCTCCGTCGATTATTTCTACGGTTCCAGAATCCTTATTTTCTGTTTCTATTCCGCATTTCCTTCGGCATTCCCTCCTTTTCATTACCTCAAGGCTGCTTTCTTACCCACATTTTTGTCAGTCTTTCTGCCCGACTCACTCACGTCACTCATCTCAGCCGCACGTCAGATCTCTCCTGATTCTAACTCGAAGGTCTGCAAGGTGGCACTCCAGATCAAAGCTTTGGCATGTCTCATTTTTAGGGCAACTTAGTTCCCTTGCTCTTTATACATTTGACATATTCCCTGCCGTGTTTTTTTGGCTAATTCGAGTCTGGTCTCTATTTTATAATAAATCTCGGGAGTTATGCAGGATCCTAGAACTTAAATTTTAATACAGATTGCGTCATGTTGTAATCTTAATAAAACAACTTTAATATATTGCTTAAGTCTTGTTTAAATGGAGTTATATCATTTGGTTTGCCTCTCTCTGATGTTCTGTCATACCTCTCCTTTCTTCTTTTGATCTCGCTAATAGTGTTGTATCATCATTAGCATAGAGAATATTCCGCATTACCCTGCCGCCCATATGCAGCTTTTCTCAACAACTCGCATGATCCGTCCAACAATATTTATCAGCAGTGGTGAAACGCAATAGTCCTGAGGGTTACCCTTTTCGAAGATGAATATATTACTTCTTTAATCTTTATTTTTGTTTTTGTTTTTGTTTTTACCATTACTGTAGCACTGTCAGTAAGTCATCTGACCAACCATGCGAGATGTTGGGAGACACCAATTCCAGATGAGTCCTCCTTAGTATACATATATATACATACATACTTGT
>NC_061850.1:4604685-4607185 GCF_019202785.1 Penaeus chinensis | reverse complement strand
GATAATAATCATGATTCACACTGTGTACCCAGGTAATCAGCGTTCCTGCTTGTTCAGTTAATAGGCAACTACATTGTTTATTTAGTAAGTACAATGCTCAATTATTATCTCAATAGTGCACTGAGAGAGGCTGATTTCCTGCAGTGGCATGAGTGGCTGTTGAAAAAACAAAAAACAAAACAAAAATATATGCATATATATATATATATATATATATATATATATATATATATGTGTGTGTGTGTGTGTGTGTGTGTGTGTGTGTGTGTGTGTGGATGTATTATTGTGCAGTTATTTTGTTGTTTTTATGTAAAATGTAAAGCTTCATATACATATGCATGCTTGCATACATACATACGTACAAACAAACATAAACAAAGAAACCGACACGCACATACATACACAAACGCACACACATGTGTATGTATATATGTATATATATCTATATAAATGTATGTATATGTATACATATATATAAGTATGTATGTATGTATGTATGCTTGTATATATACACACATACATACATATATATATATATATATTTATATATTCATACCCCCCCCCCCCCACACACACACACACATATGTGTATGCATGTGTGTGTATATGTGTGTGTGTTTTCCTGTTCTATAATCAACAAATAATTTTTTTTTTTTAGTTTGCAGTAAACTAAAATTAAGCCAGAACTATTGTAAGTTTAAATTTCGTTTTGCAAATGTTTGCGTGTAGTAAAACTGTAACACGCAATATATGTATTTTCAGAATTGTTATACAATCTTTCATTATTTAGTAATATTTTGTTTCGAGAATGAAATCATGAGAAATAGTAATTAAGAAACTTGCCATCGCAGACACCGACAGCGGGGATATCGTAAAGAATAAGCAAATTATAAAATGATTTTCCTTTGGGATTTGAAATAATTCTGGTAAGGAAAGATGTTATGTAAATTTCACTCCCCTACTTTCCTCTAGAAGGGAGACATATATATATATATATATATATATAGAGAGAGAGAGAGAGAGAGAGAGAGATAGGGAAAAAAGAGAGATAGAAAGCGGGTGGAGGTACAGAAAAACCGACAGAGAAAACGAAAAGGGAGAGATTGAGCTGAAAAAAAAAAAAAAAAAAAAAGTAGTCACACGCCTTCAATGTCACGTCCTCTCACTAGCAGCGGTGACCAATGGGGGCGGCGTGCCCATGGCCCTAGGGAATCATTGCCTCCTCCCGGGGGCCACCCTTCAGGGCCCCCGCCATTCGGGGCCTACCCGCTGCCCGGCTCTACCTCTGCACAAGCCAGTCTCTTCAACCTCCGTCGACGCTACGCTACCATCAACCTTCTCCTCAAATAAATACTGCAACCAGACCGTGCGTTTCCGACAACCATCAACGCGGATGACCAAACAAAACCCCGACAGATTGGTAACATCGGTGGGATGTCTACACGCCGACTATGCGAATATATATATATATATATATATATATATATATATATAGAGAGAGAGAGAGAGAGAGAGAGAGAGAGAGAGAGAGATAGAGAGAGAAAGAGAGAGACAGAGAGAGACAGCGAGAGAGAGAGAGAGAGAGAGAGAGAGAGAGAGAGAGAGAGAGAGAGAGAGAGAGAGAGAGAGAGAGAGAGAGAGAGGAGGAGGTAAAGGGTAGAGGAAACAGACACAGACAGACAGACTGGGGCCGGGGAACCTGAGTGTCTGTCAGTAGGTCGTCTACGTTTTTATTTTTGCAGAAACAGGGGTGAAGATCCCGTTTTTTCGTACCAGAATGGACCATGACTGCAGAGATGACTGCACGTATGTAAAGACTTTTGTGTACACGTAAAATACAGCCAGTTTGTTAACAGTATATCGTATCAAATTATAGATGAATATATATTTATATATGTATACATATACATATATATATATATATATATATATATATATATATATATATGCTCATATATAGAAATCTATGAGTGAAGAAAGACATATAAATGAAATATGAATCTAAGAATTCATTCTATTTCATATTGATTTATTTATTTGTATTGCAGTCCTGATCATTAATACGTTGTCAATATTTTTTCTTGCAAGTAACTCGATTTTAAAACTAATTAACTAACTCTAAAAACATTAATTCATCCAACTTCACATATAATCAACAAGACTCCATGTTGAAAGTCACTACAATTCATTAATCTAAAAAGTCATTCATAAAATCTTGACATTCCGATCTCTGTCTGACATCTCCCTCGCGATTTAAATCTTATTCAGGTGATCCCTTGAAATGAGAAAGAAGAATAAGAAAATGAAAAACAAGAAGAGGAACAAGAGGAAGAGAATAAGCAAAAGGAGAAAAAAATCCGAACCATTCTTACAACTACAAAGACGACATAGGAGGCATAGGAGAAAAGACTAGCGATCTTGAATTAAGTGGAATCAGGTATCCGTTCGGGATTTGTCAGTCATTCGGAAAATCCATACGACTAAAGGTTTGGGCTCGAGA
>NC_061850.1:4587185-4589685 GCF_019202785.1 Penaeus chinensis | reverse complement strand
ATTTTAGGATCTCAGACTTCCACAGTCTCTTTTTCTCGTCACGATAGACCACCATTGATTCGCAACTATGACAAAACCGACTCTTCAAACAAGCCTCACTTTCCTCTGTGTGTGCTCGGGTAAAGCAAACATTTTCGAGAAACTTTGAGGTCAGCTACAAATATCACTCTTTCTAGGAACGGCCGGGGAAAGGGAGAAAGGAAACATTTTAATGATCGTTCTTCATATTACAAAAAATCAAACAAACAAAAAAACAGCCACAAATCTTTTTATGTGTGGAGTAGGAAGAAAACTTGATATGCCATGATATATTTGTAAAATCTACCAAATGGAAATACTCTCAAAGGGGGATGATATATAAATAAAAAAGAAGAGGTAGAGTTGCAACATATATATCAAATTTAGAATTAACATGTTGCACTATAGTACTTGTCCCTGGATAAAGCGTACATCTGCATCTGTTCATATCCCCTAGTCATGTAATAGTGATGCGCAGGAGAGGCAGCCACTATCGATGCTAAGCATGGTAACTCCAGCCCTAAGCTAGGCTACCAGACGCCCTTAGGGAGATGAAGCACACCCTTAGTCTCCCGATCAGGGTCATGACGAAACTCTTAGGGCAGTGGATGTCAGTTAAAGGCATATACCGCTACATATAATAATCTTGCCTTTACGGATTCTTAAAAGCTGGTCGAATAAGGAATATATGTTATCCTGTAGTGGACCCCCTGTGTACGTCCCCCACGGTCCCCTACATATCCTTTCGCCTACCCCCCCCCCCCCTCTCGAGATGAAGAACGATGTCCACCCTCGCTCCACGGATGAGGTCGCAGCCTCGTACGCCCCCTAGATCTCCCACAACCCCTGTTTTTATCCCCCGGGGGTGAGGATGCCCAGCGCGGTGAGGAAGTTGCGGCAACAGAAAACGAGAAGCCCACCTGGAGCGACTCACCTGTGCGGCCTCGTCACCTTTGTTAATGTTTTGTTTGCTTTATTTTCGTTTGTTTGTTTTCGCGTTTTAATAAACTTTTTACATGGTGTTTTACACGGACCTTAATTTGAAAAGAGACCACCAAAAATGAAACAAATAGGAGTTTATTTTACTATGTACACGATGGTTCTTTTTTATTTTTACTATTTATTTCTTAGAACTTTTATTCATCTTATGAATAAACTTTAAGGATATTTTTATTATTATAATAAGAACATTTTAATGTATATTGTAAGTTTTATATATGCAAGTCTTATGAGAACAAAATCTTAGTTTCGCGGGCCGAGGTGACAATGGAAAGCCCCCGGCCCTTCAAGGAGGGCGGTCCGAGGTCGAGGGCAGTTGAACTGCTGGACTGTGGTTGTGGTGTTCAGGGTAAGGTGGTCTCGGAAATATAAGAAGTTTTTAAGTTGTATTATACGTGAGAGAAGGTGGTTCTCGTTTTAATGTTTGTGTTTCGTGTTCTACAGTGTTTTATGTTTATTTCGTCTTTTGTGTTTTAAGTGTTTGTTTTACTGTGCTATGTTTTCGTTTTAGCCTTGTTTTAGAAAATAAATAGGCAATTTTATAATAACTTTTGATAAGTCCCTGACTCTTTGTGAGAAGGAAGGCTGAATAACGCCTCAACATATTTTAGTTTTTTATAGTTTACAAGACCAACAATCAAAAACCCTAGAGTATAGATGAAGCATCTATACACGCCTCTCCTCGGGATTCTAACCACGCCTACCTCACTTCGGCTCATTTCCACAACTACACTTCACGCACACACACACGAGCATACACACTTCTGTCGCTCCTTTCCACACTTCTTCTGACCTTGCATCCCTTCTTACACCATACACTCGTTCCCGAACGTACCAATCGGGTGGTGGCAGTGACGCCTTTACACTCTTTTTATGAGCCTGGGGAACGTTGCAAGTAATGAACGCTACAATCCCACCTCGTTAGATGAAAGTTCGAACAGTTTTTTTTTTTCTTTTTCTTTTTTTTTTAGTAGGCCAAAGGCTGTACAACAAGGCTAACTCTTCATGATGATGGTGATGATACCCTGTAGCACAGAATAACATAGTATTACATTTTTTTAAATAGTAGTGCTGGAGCATTTATATGACAGCAGATAAACAAAACACGTATTATTTCCCCCAAATTGTAAAAAAAAAATCATTTTATATTGCAAAAAAATACCACGTTATAAAGATAGCTAATTAACTACATATGCATTTTTTTTTTTATAAAGAATACTTTTACTTATACATTTTCAGCTCTTTATTTGCTTTTCTGTAATTCCCAGTGTTAAAAATTGAAAGATTTCATGAGAGTAAATAAAGCTTTTGATTACTGCAGTATGTTAATGGACACGGACAAAGCCGATGTAATGCATTCCAGATGTGTTGCAACATTTGGAAAAAAATAGGTACATCAATTTGTATTATGCTAACAATTTGTATTATCAATGACGAGAATTAAGGATGATAATGTACTGCTACGTTTTTAATAAGAGGTACT
>NC_061850.1:4569685-4577185 GCF_019202785.1 Penaeus chinensis | reverse complement strand
AGTATCTCCTCTGCAGACAACCCTGGAATAAGGAGGCCCGTGCTACGACCAAGGAAACTATGCCTCGAGTAGATCGTCAAATTATCGTGCAAAGGGAGAGACGGACCATGGACTCAAGAGGGACCCTCGTTGTTGGAAGTGGCTGGTAGATGCGTTATTTTCAACTCCTGATGTGAGCCCAACTGATTACTTGATAGATAATGTGCTGTATTTAATTCCTTCTTGATAACTGAAAATATATAAAATCTCTACAGCAGGAAATCAACCTTATTGTCATTCGTACACAACAGTCTCATAGTCTTTATAGTGTAGACTTCAAAACCAAGTTAAATATATTGTTATAAAATATCTTGATACCTTAATCCTTCTTAATCCTCCCACTCGGGAAATCCTTTGTCATTTTATCAAAAAAAGGGCATGGGATTATATCTCTTTTAGAATTTTTAATGGCAATAAATATCGATTAATATTGAGGGGAAAAAAAATCGGCGTTACCAGAGAAATTAGACAAGAACAAATATTGAAGCTTTTTCACAATTAATACCATCCAATTACTTGATAACTATTATCCCTATTATTATCATTGTCTTGCTAGCTATTGATCATGCTATTAATTAGTATAATTATAGCTAACTACCACCGTCATTATAATCGTTGTCGCTCGCTTCCTCATTAGTAGAGGTTGTTGTCCTTCTATTATTATTCATATTGGTTTGCTGTTCATTTTATAATATTATATTGTGTTCATGGTTTCACCGATTGTATTTCTGCATTACCATTATTAATATTATGATCATCATCACCATAATCATCATCGAGATCACATCATCATCATCATCATCATCATCATCATCATCATCATCATCATCATCATCATCATCATCATCATCATCATCATCATCATCATCATCATCATCATCATCATCATCATCATCATCATCATCATCATCATCATCATCATCATCATCATCATCATCATCATCATCATCATCATCATCATCATCATCATCATCATCATCATCATCATCATCATCATCATCATCATCATCATCATCATCATCATCATCATCATCATCATCATCATCATCATCATCATCATCATCATCATCATCATCATCATCATCATCATCATCATCATCATCATCATCATCATCATCATCATCATCATCATCATCATCATCATCATCATCATCATCATCATCATCATCATCATCATCATCATCATCATCATCATCATCATCATCATCATCATCATCATCATCATCATCATCATCATCATCATCATCATCATCATCATCATCATCATCATCATCATCATCATCATCATCATCATCATCATCATCATCATCATCATCATCATCATCATCATCATCATCATCATCATCATCATCATCATCATCATCATCATCATCATCATCATCATCATCATCATCATCATCATCATCATCATCATCATCATCATCATCATCATCATCATCATCATCATCATCATCATCATCATCATCATCATCATCATCATCATCATCATCATCATCATCATCATCATCATCATCATCATCATCATCATCATCATCATCATCATCATCATCATCATCATCATCATCATCATCATCATCATCATCATCATCATCATCATCATCATCATCATCATCATCATCATCATCATCATCATCATCATCATCATCATCATCATCATCATCATCATCATCATCATCATCATCATCATCATCATCATCATCATCATCATCATCATCATCATCATCATCATCATCATCATCATCATCATCATCATCATCATCATCATCATCATCATCATCATCATCATCATCATCATCATCATCATCATCATCATCATCATCATCATCATCATCATCATCATCATCATCATCATCATCATCATCATCATCATCATCATCATCATCATCATCATCATCATCATCATCATCATCATCATCATCATCATCATCATCATCATCATCATCATCATCATCATCATCATCATCATCATCATCATCATCATCATCATCATCATCATCATCATCATCATCATCATCATCATCATCATCATCATCATCATCATCATCATCATCATCATCATCATCATCATCATCATCATCATCATCATCATCATCATCATCATCATCATCATCATCATCATCATCATCATCATCATCATCATCATCATCATCATCATCATCATCATCATCATCATCATCATCATCATCATCATCATCATCATCATCATCATCATCATCATCATCATCATCATCATCATCATCATCATCATCATCATCATCATCATCATCATCATCATCATCATCATCATCATCATCATCATCATCATCATCATCATCATCATCATCATCATCATCATCATCATCATCATCATCATCATCATCATCATCATCATCATCATCATCATCATCATCATCATCATCATCATCATCATCATCATCATCATCATCATCATCATCATCATCATCATCATCATCATCATCATCATCATCATCATCATCATCATCATCATCATCATCATCATCATCATCATCATCATCATCATCATCATCATCATCATCATCATCATCATCATCATCATCATCATCATCATCATCATCATCATCATCATCATCATCATCATCATCATCATCATCATCATCATCATCATCATCATCATCATCATCATCATCATCATCATCATCATCATCATCATCATCATCATCATCATCATCATCATCATCATCATCATCATCATCATCATCATCATCATCATCATCATCATCATCATCATCATCATCATCATCATCATCATCATCATCATCATCATCATCATCATCATCATCATCATCATCATCATCATCATCATCATCATCATCATCATCATCATCATCATCATCATCATCATCATCATCATCATCATCATCATCATCATCATCATCATCATCATCATCATCATCATCATCATCATCATCATCATCATCATCATCATCATCATCATCATCATCATCATCATCATCATCATCATCATCATCATCATCATCATCATCATAATAACCTGACCGCCATTAGAGCGATGAGGAGAGAACAACAAATTCACTCACAATCTCACTGGAAATGTCTTTATCACAAAATAGACTGAAAATCGAACTATTAATTCCCGGGTTTGTTGCAGGTATAAAATAAATTAATAGGCAAATAAAGCCTTAATTTGATATACAGAAATGCTATATTAACTGCTTTTATCCTTGACTCTAGAAGGGTATTAACCTTGAATACTGATAAAACTTATATTGGTTTCTTAACTAGCTTGTGTTACATTTAATGCATATTGCATTCCAGAGAAAAATTGGATATTATTACCTGAAGTCAAATTTCATAAACTGATATTAGATGCGCACGTTTCATATATACACCGTGATCGTCTGTGTATTTATATATCCGCGAGAGTGTATGTGTGTTTAAAATAAGTTTAGATTTCTCTAAATAGAAGTAAATCACCCTTCTCTCTCTCTGTCGTCACGCGTGCACACACACACGCACGCAGGCACGCACGCAAGCACGCACGCACGCACGCACGCACACACACACATACACACACACACACACACACACATATATATATATATGGAATTATAACGTAATAACACTTAATAACAATATATGTTTGTATTTCATTTAGAACATTAACTTCATAACGTTTTGCGATTGTTATTGATGGTTGTTATATTTCTAATTTTCAAAACATCACTGATTTTAGTTCTGGCAGTTTAATACATCAAGATATGACGGAGTTTGATCTCATTATCAACACGTAAAACACTTTCTCGTATTTTTTTCTGAATTCATTGTTTCAAACTTGAAAAAAAAACGAATTCCATAGCGAGATTACCTACTGAAAGGATTGTATGAAGGTCGTCCCTAGACAAAGCAAGTCTTTCCCAGATGCATCGAGAGCTTTCAGTATAAAGCTTTTATTCATACAGTGGAATTTGTCTCTGGTGTTAGTGAGTCATTTTATATATTTACTGATAAAGACTCCTAGTAGATTCAACTTCGAGGCGCAATTCAGTAGGCCAATATTTGCTTGGAAGGGCCTTTTGTTATGAGTTACTTTATTGAATTTGAATTAGATGGTCATACACTTCTTGATATTTATTGCGTTTCCTTCGATGCAGTCTGTTCCGAGCCTACTTTAACACATGGTTAAGGGATTCTTGTGAATAAGTGGTGTCTTACCCCAGCACAAGACTTAGGGATTCTTGTAAAAAGGGCTATTTTACCCCAACACATGATTTAGGGATTCTTATAAATAAGTGTTGTTTTACCCCAACACATGGTTTTGGGACTCATGGTTTAGGAATTCCTGTAAAAAAGTGATGTCTTAGTTAGCATCATGTCGTCAGCATTTATATTTTATCATGGAGGGACACCGCAGCCATGTTCGATCCCATCTGAGACTAGTTGGTTTACTCAAGTTCTCCGGACGCCGAGGTCGATGAAGAGGCGTTCAATCTCACCCAGTCCTCATGATAACCCAGGGAACTCATTTCCTTGATTAGGGTAGTGGAATCGATGAGGTCGAATGCCTTTCGTTGGTCGATGGTCATTCCTGGTCACCTGTCGACGTCTGGGATTACGTAATTAATATTGACCAATCAGGTAGCGTGTGATGGAGCTTCATCTGATTTCCTAAGCTAGGGACGGTCTAATGTAAATGTAAAAGAATGTGTGTCATGATAAACCGTCATGAAGATATTGCTTGTTTGTTAGATTTTTCTATAAGTTATTTATTTGTTCATTGTGCAGAGGAAGTTATAACCTACTTGAAGTATGATGCATATGTGAGCTTACAAATATTATATATACATATGTATTACCATTGCCCAGTATGGTGGAGAAGCTATTCATACTGAGCTCGGAGGGAGGACATATACTCCAATATGTATTCTTTATTTTTTTATTTTTCTATTTTTTTTTTTTTTTTTATGTGGCTAAGGCACTGGATGAGAAATATATTCTGCAAATTGCCAACACACGGATTTCACAAAGGAACTCCCTGGGCCAAGCACCGAATCATAATGCCTCAGGGCCGTCGGTAGCTAAACTAAATTACTTTATAATGTTGCATGGAGCAGGTTTTGTAAATATAAATAGCAATTTGAACATTATATCTACTCTCGCGCATATTGTAATATTACTAGTACTCTTATTTTGCTCCCGACGCTTTAGAACCATATTTCTATAACCACGACAATATTGTACTGTACAATTTTTTTTTTTTTTTTTTTTTTTTTTTTTTTTTTTTTTAATCCGAGGCAGCAAAGATTTCTTAAATATATATGGTAGGAAGTTTTCTGCTACTTTGTTGGACGTTTTTGTTGACGGGGTAAACATCCTGCTCGTCAGCCTGAAACACTATATTTCACTCTACTGAAAAGGACATTCACTCGGGTAGGGAATTAAGCTCCTTCTTTACTAAAACGAATAAGATGACAGAGTTGTTCAATTTTGTTTACATTTACGTCGCTTCTCTTTACATTTACGTCACTCTAGAAGTTAATGAGCAAGTGGGTTTCAATACGTTTTCTCTTCCGTTCTTTGAATGTTCCCTGTAGAGGCTTCGCGTTAAGTTCTTGTTTTCCTTTGTATTCCGTCCTCTCTTCGTGCTTCTGAAAGTATTGACCCGTTTTCTTCTTTATTTGCGCTGCTAATTAACTATGAGACAGATGTTTTGACTTTATCTTTTCGTCGTATTTCTTTTTCTCTCTTTGTGATCTGTAAGTAGGCTATTAACTCGTTTTCTTCCTTATTTGCGCTGCTAAGTAACGATGAGGCAGATGTTTTGACTTTATTTTCCTTTCAGTCTCTAAAGCAGGTCATTCACCCTTTCTTCATATAATAGCTGCTAATTAACGAGGAAGCAGACGTTTTAATTTTTAATTATAACAAGGTATGATCAGCTGGCACGTGATAAAACTGATGATACTTCCTCCATTGACGGCCAAGGAAGAATATCCTGCTTTTTTTCGAGTTGAGAAGCTTACGAGTTTATTTTCCTAACGCTGGTGATGTCACAGGATTCCGACGCAGCTGTGTTAATGGTTGCGTGACTTGGCGATCTCTCCGTGTCTCGATATTCATCTGAGGTTCAAACGGAGGAGTCATCGGGTTCTGTAGCAAGTTAGTGAGGTGGAAGGGCTGTCTGGGGTGATAAGGGAGGTGATTAAGGACTTGGGTTAGGGTGGAGGAAAAAGCTAAGTTACGGGATTTGAAAGTTGCGTTTTGAAGGTGGAAATTCACAGGGAAGGTAAGGGAAGAAGCGAAATGTGTCGTATTCTCAACTGGTGCTCTTTGACCAACCGGATGAATGTGTGAAAGAGGAGAGAGAGAGATATAAAATACTCCAGTGTTTCTCGCAATTATTTTTTTTAAGAACCATGAAATCGTTTCATACTCTTATGTTTCTTTCCTTTTATTATTGAATAATTTGCAAACATTTGGCACGGTATCCATTTCCTTAATTTGAATTTCTGCTTTATTATCTCTATAATATGGATATGTAGAACATAATCTAAACCTAGGCTCCGTTACAGTCAAACAGTTTTAAATAGAATTTTAGAAGTAAACAGTCGAACAATGGAATAATGATAAAAAAAATCATGAAAACGATCAGATGAAAGAGAAAGAAATATACTACTACTTCTACTACTACTACTACTACTACTACTAATAATAATAAAATTATAAACCATACATATATCAAGAGAAAACAACTACGAACGAATATGAGCCAATCAAATGACTGATGATAAAGAAGAAAAAAACTGTTTCTGTTTCGAGACAAATCGACGTGCCATGTTACTTTTCCCTTTTATTTTCGAATTTGAAATGAGACTTCCGAATTTGATTTTTTATCTAACTTCAGTCATCATTATTATCCAATAAACAAATGTCTTTGTCCTCAGATAACAGACTCTTTCTATATTTAATTCAACGAGATTAAAAAAAAAATATTTCATGGTCAAGATTTTATTGCTATACTGCTCAAAGAAAGGGGTGGGAGAGAGAGAGAGAGAGAGAGAGAGAGAGAGAGAGAGAGAGAGAGAGAGAGAGAGAGAGAGAGAGAGAGAGAGAGAGAGCAGGAGGAAGCTCAAAGGTGTATCAGCATTTTAAAATTCCGCAGGAAATATGCATACCCTTAATAGTCAATATATCGCCAGAACAATATCAATAACCTGTTTTCCTTTATTATACCTTATGGGGTGTTATGGAAAAAATGCAAGGATAAAAATGGCAAAGCTTAATTCCACCACTGGCAACCTAATTCTCCACACTGCCAGCCTAATTACTGAGTTGATTTTTGTGAATGGCCGACGCTAATATAGTGCCTGGAAATGCAATTGGCTGCCTAGTACAGGTGGAGATGTGTAAGGTGAAAGGGTCATTATTGTGGTAGAAAACTAACAATATTATGCCTCCCCAACACGTATGTCTATTCTCCTC
>NC_061850.1:4552185-4554685 GCF_019202785.1 Penaeus chinensis | reverse complement strand
GGGCAACAGTTCAGCAAAAAAAAAAAAAAAAAAAAGTTATACTCGATTGACCTGAACTAAAATCTTCAACCTGCCTTCGTTACAGCAGTTTGATTTTAGGGGTAACTTTTCTTGGTTTGATTTTCATATTCTATTGCGTATCATTAGTAAATGATGTTAAATTCACATGCATAGTTACAACCCCCCCCCCCCCTTCTCTTAGTAAATGGAAATGTCTTCCAATATATACATTCATGTCCATAGCTATATATATCTGTCTGTCAATCTATCTATCTACCTATATCTATATTTGCATATATATAATCTCATATAAGTACATATGTTTATATATATATATTAATATATATTTATATATACACATATACATATATATATATATATATATATATATATATATATATATGCGTATACACACATACACACACACCCACACCCACCCACACACACACGCACATACACACGCGCACACACACACACACACACACACACACACACACACACTCACACACACACACATATATATATATATATATGTAATATATATTGATATATACACACAAATATATATATATATGTGTGTATATATACAGTATATATAAATATATAAATATACAGTATATATGTATACAGTGTATATATATATATACAATATATATATATATATATATATATATATATATATATGTATCCCCCCCTCCCACACACACATATATACATACATACATACATACATCATACATACACACACACACACACACACACAAATATATATATATATATATACATATATACATCTCAGCCTGACAGATTAATCCATAAGCGCTCACTCCGAACCCACTTGGACAGTCAAGCTTAAGGTTCATACAGAATACATCAAAGGCCGGCCATCTCAGACTGCCTCTTATGAACTGAAGAATTTCCTGAAGAACTTGTCCTAGCAATTTCAGCTCCTAATTTATTACAACCTGCGTATGTATTTATTATTAATGAAATGTAATCGCTGAAGTCACCCTGTTGCACAAGTGTTATAGTAATAGCCGAGTTGAATATGTCATTACTAATCAATCGAGAATGAATATTCCTGTTCTGTTATCAGCCTGCAGGCCTGTTCTGCTGTAATTAATAGATCTAAAAGCAGAAGTGTTCAAATGGTTGACTCTAATAATCGCCTTTTTAAATAACATTGAAAGTTGCTAACATAATTAAGCACAATTAAGAAAAAAATAACAAAATTAACACTTATCAGCGTATCTCAACCGGTAAATAAAGTAATTACAAATGAAAATGAAATCAGTAAGGGTTCTCATGCACTAATAAAATGTTAATCACATACTCGAATCAATCATGAAAATCGTTACACTAAAGATACAGACAAATCACATTGTCACAGACACAGTCAAAAAAGAAAGAAAGAAAAAAAAAAAAAATCAACAAATCTTGTTTGGTCTTCCGGGTAGTAATTACTAATCAAGGAAGTCTGGACACGAAAGAAAAAAGAAAAAAAGAAAAAGAAAATGTTTTTTGTAAGAAAAACTTGATCAGTTCTCGACATACGTTTAATCTGAACACCAACATTTTGTATTGCAATATTCAATTTTGAACCACATACCGTGTTGATACTATGGTAGAAAAACCCACAAATACACAAACTTTTATTATATCATGGTCTCCCGTTAATGTTCTGTTATTATTTCTAAAGTTATTTTTACGCGTTTAAGCATACGTACAATTGTACAGCTTGAATACCCGAAAAAATGACCGAATAAGCAATTAACGCAAACACGTATGGTTGTCCTTTTAGGAAAACCAACTGCTTTTCAACAAACAAAAGACGTGGGTGATGCGTACATGTATTAAAAGCTGTTATGCTATTCAATAGTTCTATCAACAGTACTGATTTTTATTTTTATTAATTAGTTAATTTAATTTTATATTTTTTTATATATACATTTTTACGAACTTTATATGATAATGAAGATGTATAACGATACTTAAGGCGAGGAACATACAAGCTGAAGCTTAGATCTGTGGCATAGCAATCATCCCGTTTAAAGGTTTCTATTCTAGCCATCAATAAATATTAATAGCTTTCCCAGCGTTTACCGTAACCGCGATTTATTTCGCCATATTCTTTATTCTTTTAAGAACATTTAGTCAGGTTGCTTCAAAATCTCTCTACGTCCTTCGTCCCATTCCCCCTGAAACACGACAGTCTATGAGTTGTCAAACCTTAGAGGTCAATTTTATGGGCTCTTAAATGTAGATTTTTCCTTGGCCATGCATCCTAA
This sequence comes from Penaeus chinensis, assembly GCF_019202785.1. Taxonomy (NCBI): domain Eukaryota; kingdom Metazoa; phylum Arthropoda; class Malacostraca; order Decapoda; family Penaeidae; genus Penaeus; species Penaeus chinensis. The sequence goes on along the minus strand of NC_061850.1, from coordinate 4,552,397 downwards.
AAATGCGCGTGTCCTTGTTTACAGCCGAAAATAAAATTCTCTTTCCTTCGGCGCTATAGAAATCAAAAATGAAAACGCGCTCGGGAATTTGTGAATGCTGTAAACAAGAGGAGCGTTTAGATTTATTTAAACTGCAAACGGTATAACAGGAAAAGGAAATTTTGGATTGTGTATACAAATGGATAAACAAATCCGGAATGTGCGATGTGGGA
>NC_061850.1:4524685-4537185 GCF_019202785.1 Penaeus chinensis | reverse complement strand
TGTTATCATTATAATAATAATACTAATAATTATTATTATCATCATTATTATTGTTATTGTTATTATCATTACTATTATTTTAACTATTATTATTAGTATTATTATTATTATAACTGTTAATAGTATTATTATTATCATAATCATTATTACTTTTATTATAGTCATTACAATTTTTGTATAGTAATAACAATAATGACAATAATAATGATTAACATTACTATCATTATAATAATAAAAATGAAAATGATAATAATAATAATAATAATAATAATAATAATAATAATAATAATAATAATAATAATAATAATAATAATAATAATAATAATAATAATAATAATTATGATTATTATTATTGTTATTATCATGACAATTATTATTTTTATCAGTATTATTATTGTTGTTAGCATTATTATTGTCATTAGTATTATCAATATTATCAATAAATCAATGTAAAAACAAACGACGAAACAATTACACATTGTAACACATTTCTGTCGAATCATAACATCGAACTCAGTATCAGATTTCAATGCACTCTGAAAACAATATATTTCTATTCAGTTAGCTACTCTCAAGCGTGTCTGTGTCGTTATGCATGTTCAATTCTTTGTATTGGCATGAAGATTGATGTCACAAAACACACACACACACAAAATGCCTTTTTTTGTAACATTTCCGAAACGCAAAACACTTTGATACACTCTGATACGTGTTCACCCTTTAAGCGTACATTATGAACCCGTTTAAACATCTTTTTGGTTGTATGCTTTCACCGGGAGGGAGTGAGGGGGTGGAGGGAAGGCGGAGGGAGTGAGGGGGTGGAGGGAAGGCGGAGGGAGTGAGGGGGGGGAGGGAAGGCGGAGGGAGTGAGGGGGGGGAGGGAAGGCGGAGGGAGTGAGGGGGTGGAGGGAAGGCGGAGGGAGTGAGGGGGTGGAGGGAAGGCGGAGGGAGTGAGGGGGTGGAGGGAAGCCGGAGGGAGTGAGGGGGTGGAGGGAAGCCGGAGGGAGTGAGGGGGTGGAGGGAGGTAAAAGAGTGGGAGAAGTGGGGGAGAAAGGGTGAAGGGGTGAAGGGCGAGGGGAAGGAAGGGTCAGTCGAAGCCCCGGAAAGTCGTTTTATGCAATAGTGACCCCTTTTCCCCTGCACGCCGCAAGGATTTTTATTGCAGTTTGTATGTTTCTCGGGTTCGGCATTCGGGGTCCCGGGCACGGCAAAGGTCGCGGGCTCGCGCCACGCAGCCGGCCGGGGGCCGCCGGGGTAACCATTCCCCGTGCCGCCCCGCTTCTCGGTCGGTTTGTGGCCCTGCCCTTCACACAGGCGACCGCTCCCGTCTAGACGTCCGGAATGGTTTTCGAGTACCGCCCCCCCCCCCTCACTGAGGTGAAACAACCTTTGGATGGTTGCTTCAGAGGGATGAAAGGAACCAGCTGACAAAAAGGACAAAACCCCCCTTCCCTCACTGAGGTGAAACAGCCTTTGGATGGCTGCTTCAGAGGGAAGGGGGAAACACTTTGAAAAGACACAGGTCCTTTCCTTCCTCACTGAGGTGAAACAACCTTTGGGTGGTTGCTTCAGAGGAATGTAAGGAACTGCCTGGCAAGAACGCAAAACCTCCCTTCCCTCACTGAGGTGAAACAGCCTTTGGGTGGCTGTTTTAGAGGGAAGGGTGAACCACTTCGATAAGACACAGGTCCTTTCCTTCCTCACTGAGGTGAAACAACCTTTGGGTGGTTGCTTCAGGGGAACGAAAGGAAGTGCCTGACAAGAACGCAAAACCTCCCTTCCCTCACTGAGGTGAAACAACCTTTGGGTGGCTGTTTTAGAGGGAAGGGGGAACTACTTTGAAAAGACACAGGTCCTTTCCTTCCTCACTGAGGTGAAACAACCTTTGGGTGGTTGCTTCAGAGGGATGAAAGGAACTGCCTGGTAAAAGTGCAAGACTCCTCTTCCCTCACTGCGGTGAAGCAACCTTTGGGTGGCTGCCTCAGAGGGCTGAGCAAAAAGGCTCCAAACAATGATGTCTCGTAGGTGGAAGGGCATCCCCTCTGGTCTCTCCCCAGGGGTTTACACCTACCCACGCGTTTGCCGTGCGTGGCAGCCTTGTGCGCTGTGGAGACGGGAGTCCTGGAGGTTGAGCGATGCCGTGAACGAGTACGCCCTGCGGCTAGCAACACGCCTCTTTGGTCCTCTATTCCAGCAAGACAGGCGGCCTGATCCCGGCCCGGTCACGGTCAATCGGCTGGTCTCCCCCGGGAGGCTAGGGTCAAGCAGTCATGCCGCCATTGGCACTCACAATGGTCCGTGAGTGCCGTCACAATGGCTATTGGCTGCGTATATCCTCTCATCACTCCTGTTGCTGTTAGACACTGGTTCTGACACTCAGCTTCCCCTTGTTGGACTCCGTGGTGGGTGGGGGCGTGAGAGGATGAAGCACTTACCAATTCATGGAAAAAACAATCAAACACCCCCCACAGACTGAACTTACAGTTGACGAACCGCGCAAGGCCCAGACCACGATAGTCACCATGAAGGCATATGCGCCTTCCGGTGGCAAAAGAAAGCCCCAAGCACAGGATGACACTGTCACCCCTGCTGCTAAGGTGGACAAGACCGAAGCCAATGGGTCTGTCCACCGAATAGTCAAAGATCTTGAATCGCGAGCTGGCCTCTCCAGGCCAGCAGCTAAGCCAGGGAGGCCCCTGAGTTCACAGACGGCCTCCCCGACTGAGAGGGGAGAGCAGGCTGAACCAGCCGCATCAGCTCCTGCCTCCTCAAACAAGCCCGAAAGCCGAAAGGGCGGGCCGAAGCGTCCGAGGCCGGATACCGACTCTGATGAAGAGTCGGGACCCCCTAAACGCTTCACCCAGTTCTAAGTGCCAGCTAAACCCGAAGGCTTCGACAATGCCTACCAATTGGTCAGGGCATTGGAGTTGCAACGGAAAATCCGGTTGTCGATCCGGGTCGCCCGAGATCAGGGCATGATCATAATGCCCAAAGATCAAGCTACCTTAAATTTCCTCCGGGAAACGAAGGAGCTAACTGATGGGAGAAAAGTGAGTCTTTCCCCACTAATTCCCGAGGAAAAGAGAACCAAGATGGTGCTACTTGGCTTCTCAGTCTCGTACGATGTGGAGCTGATCGCTTCACACCCACAGGTCGTGCAGGCTTCCCGAATGTCGAAGGGGAAGACCCCAACCAGGCAAGTCCTGGTGACCATGAAAGGTGCCCCAACCACTACCCTTGATCTGGGTAACTGGGGCACCTACAACCTTCGAACGTATGTGCCAGAACCACTTCGGTGTTTCAAGTGCCAGAAATACGGTCACCACAAGGCTAACTGTACAGCCAAGCCTAAATGTGGTGTCTGTAGCAAGGCACACAACACAGAGGTATGCCTCAAGGCAAACAAAGAGGAAAAGAGGGACACAACAGCCAAATGTCCCAACTGTGCCAAGAAGCATCATGCCTGGAGCCTGACTTGCTCTGTCAGGAAAAAGGCGGCCCTCAGGCGACAAGAGGTTGCTCAAAACCGATCAGACTTTGTTCCTGCCCTACCGGGCACCCATGTCTGGGGAAGGAACAAAAGCGAAAAGGCCCCCCGACCTCCTAAGAGGAAGGAAGCCGCACCCCAGCCGACACCGGATGTCTCCAACAAAAAGGAGTTTCCGACAATGCCAAAGGTGCAGAAAAAGAAACTAAAGAAAAAAGTTTCTAAGAGCACCACAAAAACCTCCCCAACAGATGATCATCTCCTCTTTAACGAGGACGATATGACTCTCCTGTTAACTGCTGTTGTCACAGCAGTAGCAACAGCCCTGGGGAGGTCGAGTGAGGAGGCCGAGAAGGCAGTTTCGGTCGCCATGACGGCAATGACCCAGACTGTCGCAGCCCTGAAGGGAAGAAAGCTGGCTAGAGAAAAACCAGCCTCACCCTCACCCCAGGACGAGACTCCCCTCCCCACTCCAAACCAGGCCATGCCTTCACAGGCAGAGCCAAAACAGGCTGAATCTGTGCAGCCAGAGCCAGATCACGCTGACCTTGCCCAGGCAAGGCCAGCAAGGCCAGCCAAGAAAAAGCCTGAGAGAAAAGCCGAACCAACCAAAGTCAGAGCTACCAAAGGCTCTCCACCCCCCAGTGGACCCAAGGATAGCCTGACAACAGACGAGGAGCCCTCAACTAGCGAGGACCTCGCAATGGAGTTGTCAGACTCCGACGATGTCTCTGATGTAACTATCACTGAGTAACATCATGACACACTATCTAAGCATCCTACAGTGGAACATCAATAGCTTCTCTGCAAAGAACGCTTTTCTCCAAGCAGTAGTGCGATCAAGGAACATTGACATTGTCATGCTCCAGGAGACATTAACAGTGGACACTGTTCGCTTCTCAGGGTACCATGCCTTCACACTGCCACGAACACCTGGCAAGAGAGGCTTGATCACCCTTGTGAGAGCAACAATCCCCTGCTCCGCAATAGCCGATGCATCGCACTGTGGAGACGATGTTGAATCCCTTGCCGTCGAGGTTCACCTGGCCGGGGGGCCCCTCAAACTGTACAATGTGTACAGCCGGCCACGCTGTAAAAGCTTAGACATCAGCCAGGTCTGTGCTTCTGCTGCACCCGACCGAGTGATCATAGGGGGAGACTTCAATGCACACCACCCCATCCTGGCTCCCTGCCGGGCACCGGATGCGGCCGGCTATCACATAGCTGACGTGCTAGAGACATTCCCTGAGATCGCTCTCCTCAACACCCAAGAGCCAACGCATGTCAGAGGAGGGGTCCTAGACCTCACCCTGGCCACTGCGACTCTGGTGGGGAGGATTGGCTGGTGTGTCGATGAGACCGTCACAAGTGACCATTACGGCACTATAACTACCCTCATGGATGCTGGCCCAGCCGAAATCCTAAGACCAAATCCATGATGGAAAACAGACAAGGCCAACTGGCAGGCGTTTCAAAACGCCTTGGCCCTCTGTCTGAGATGCAACAATCCCCCACAAAGCGAAAATGTGGAAGTGCTCGATGCCAGCCTGCTAAACGCCATTAATGAAGCAGCCTCACAGACCATACCCAAAACTCGGCCTGGGTCCAGAAGTCACAAAGACGCCTGGTACTTCAATGACGAGATCAGGGAGGTCAACCACAGGGTGAACATGTGCCGAAAACTATTCCGAAGGCAAAGAACCCCTGACAACCTATCCCTCCTAAGGGAAGCTGTCACGGATGCCAAGGAAACTGCCAACAGAGTCAGGCAGGAAAAGTGGCTGGAATGGTGTGAGTCCTTCGACCACCAAACCACCCTTTCAGAGCTGTGGCAACGGGTCAAGCGAGCTACCAGCCGCTCAGCCCCGAGGTGCACCCATCACGACCCCCAAGCAGAGGCTAACAGACTGGCGCACGAGTTCTCTGCGAGAACGAGCAGCAACAGTCTGCCAGCCGAGCTGAGGGCAAGACAAGAGCGTCTACAGCCAGACAGACACGCTCAGATCAGAGAAAGGGCAGCCGAACCCGATAACTCAGACATTATCTTTTCTCTGAGGGAACTAAGGAAAGCCTATAAAACCAGTTCCAACACAGCCCCGGGCTCTGATGGGATCTCGTACCCCATTATCTCCCACCTAGGACTAGCAGGTGAGCGTGCACTCTTGCAACTCATCAACAAGTCCTGGGAAACTTCCACTCTACCCCAGAGTTGGAAGAGGGCTACCATAGTTCCCGTCCCAAAACCAAAGGAGCCGGGGAAGTACCGCCCCATCTCTCTGCTCAGCTGCCTGGCCAAGACGGCTGAGAGGATGATACTAAACCGGCTTCAATGGAAAACGGGACCCCCGCACGAACACCTTCACGGGTTCACAAGGGGCATGGGCACAGCACACAGCTTAGCCACGCTCTTAAGCACAATCAGCAAGGGCCCAGCTGTGGTGGTATTCCTTGACCTGGAGAAGGCTTTTGAACTGGCAAGTCCGCTTGCCATTCAGGAAAGCCTGATCCAGAAGGGAATCAGAGGAAAGCTCTTGGCTTGGATAGGTGACTACTTCAGGAACAGGACTGCCAATGTCAAATTCCAGGGTCACCTATCGCAGCACATGCCGCTCGAAAATGGAACACCACAGGGTGGGGTTCTCAGTCCAGCCCTATTCAACACTTTAATGTCCTGTATCCTCAACATAAACCTCCCAGTGGGGTGCCAGATCATCTCGTATGCAGACGATCTCGCTATCACCTCCACTGGACCACGCAGCCAGAATAAAGCCCAGCGTTGTCTGGACCTCGTGTCAGAGGAGTGTTGTAGGACGGGACTAAAGATCTCTGCTGCCAAATCCAAAGCCATGGCTTTGAGACAGAGAGTTCGAGGCACAAGACTGAAAATCCAGGGAGTGGAATTAGAATGGGTCAAGGACTACCTATACCTTGGGGTAAGGATAGACCGGACCCTCTCCTTCCATAAGGAGGTCCAGTACCTGGTTGACCGAACCAAAGCAAGACTGTCTGTCATGAGAGCAATGACTGGGAGACGCATAGGGGCCAGACACAAAGTACTAAGATCATTCTATGTACATGCTGTCCGGCCCATTGTGGACTATGCCTCAGTCGCTCTAATTGCTGCAAAGAAAAAGCACACAGACAAATTAGAAACAGTCCAAAATGAAGCTGCCAGGATCATTCTGGGTGCCCCGAGGTGGACGAAGGTCCTCAACCTCCTGATGGAGGCAAACCTTCTCCCCCTGGACTCACGAATCGATCTAACGGCAACACAATTTCTGTCAAAGGTCATCCAGGCTCCCAGGAACACAAGCCTAAGACAAAAATTAGTCAGATGCCTCGAACAAGACAACGAGCTCGTTGCAAACAACTCCTGGCTGTCTCATACAGCCAGGGTGTTGATACGCCATCAGCTCAAAGAACAGCTTCTTGCTAAGGGCATGGACTCCCCCCACCCCGACTTTGCCGAAGCCCCGCCGTGGGCACTGAGCCTGATAGAGTTCAACATAATGAACCTGTCAATGAAAAAGAGCCTATACCCCATGCCTAGCCTAAAGGCAGAAGCCCACAGGGTCATTGCAGCCATCACTCCTCCGGGTAGTAGAACATACTACACGGATGGATCGGTCGATCCCTTGAGCCACACTGCAGGCGCCGGCTTTGCAGCTAGGGATGCCACGCGATCCATGAGGGTAACAGACAACGCCTCCTCGCTACAGGCAGAGGCAGTTGCAATCATGGGAGCCCTAGGCCACGCGTCCCTAAGGGAAGGACACGTGGTCATACACACAGACTCCAGGGCAGCCATTGACTGTCTTCAGCACAGCTCACCCACAGACAACATCTACCTACTGACCACGATTCTCACAATGGCACAGAGAATTCTTGCTCAGGGTAGAAGAATTATCATCAATTGGGTCCCAAGCCACATCGGCATCAGAGGGAACGAGCTTGCTGACAGACTAGCTGCCGCTGGCAGGGGTATGCCCCCAAATCCCATGACGATAAAACCGAGCCGAAAATTACTTATGGAGAAGTGTGCCTTGGTCGGTCGTACCTTCCTACGGCAGCTCCACAGAGAGGAAACGAGAACCTCCCCCTCGGCCAGCTGGTACTCAGACGCCACAGGCTCTGAACCACTGGCACTCTCTGAAGTAAGCAACAAAGGTACCGAAGTCATTCTTCACAGAATGCGCCTAGGTTACCACTGTGCATGGCAGATTATCCCAACAATCGAACGCGATGAATGGTGCTGCAAGCACTGCGGCGAGCCGAACGCCACACTAGTCCACTACCTAGAAAATTGTAACCATACACAATTCCTGAGACATGGACCGCCCACAACAGCCGCCGTGCTGGTAAAGAGGCTATGCGAAATGCTTACACCATGGCGGCAGGAGCGCTTGCTGGCAATCCCGCCGCCACGGTAAGCACCGAGTGTCAGACAACTCAATGAGACAGCCGTAAAAAAGCTGACACAGGCCGGGCCATTTCTAGAAGGCCCGGGCGAAGCTAGAACTTCGCAAACCAAACCCCCCCCCCCCTTTCACCGGCCAATCAGAGCGCGATATTTTTTAGATATATTTCACGTAGTCTCATATAGGGATTTATAATTCCATTAATTACGAATCGCATCGTAAGTTTCTTGTTTCTTTTTTTTATTGTAAAGGTGCATATATTTTGTCTGTGCCTTTTTAGCAATACATCAAATGGATGATCACTTTATATGGATAGGATTTGAAGTCAATCATGACATTCGCTGGAACGACATGGTAAGAATTTCAAACGTGTCCGAGTCATATGATGTAGTATTAACTTTGGTGGGCTGAATGTCTTCAAAATCATTCCGCACATATATGATAAAACCATACATGCTCAAATATATGAAAGAAGATGCTGTGCATCTTGATTATTGATATAATTCAATCAGTATATCAAGTCCATGTCCGTGCACAGTGGAATTGCCCAGTTGTCTGATTTGAACACGGAGCTCACTCGCAGTGGATAAGATAAGATCCAAAACCTTATGGAATTTCCACTTTTCATATAAAAAAACAATGGATGTAATAAGAAGACAAAATAATAACTGAATCTCAGAACTACATTTAAACTTTCCTCAGCTTTGTGAAGCGGAGAGTGATGTCTATAGACGATATATATTGCAGAGTAGTCTTGTACTTTTTCCATTTTACTTGAAGCTTCCAAAAATGTTTTGTTTGCAATAAAAATCATACCAGCATATTAAATACTTTAATGGTTTTCTATTGACGTTTTATGTGAAAACAAATCTCAAAATTTGGTACATCAGTACAAAACTCGATGGTATCATGAAACAACTTGAAACAATGTATCACAATGTAAAGGGTTTCGGGATGCTACAAAAAGGCCTATATATTCGAGGCATAGGTGACAAGGCATGCATACAATGATGTTATACAATGATGTAACTAACAATGATGTAACTACGTTGTTATTAGAATCACTGTTTACTGAGTCTAAAAACTTTTGTTGAAATGATTGTTGTTAATGAATTTGTGGGCACTCAGGACACTTAGTACAGTCTTATCTTTGTATCACGGTGTTCTGGCACGTTCAATGGATGGTAATAAAAATTAAACACGAGGGAGAGAGAGAGAGAGAGAGAGAGAGAGAGAGAGAGAGAGAGAGAGAGAGAGAGAGAGAGAGAGAGAGAGAGAGAGAGAGAGAGAGAGGGGAGAGAGAGAGAGAGAGAGAGAGAGAGAGAGAGAGAGAGAAAGAGAGAGAGAGAGAGAGAGAGAGAGAGAGACAGAGAGAGAGAGAGCGAGAGAGAGAGAGAGAGAGAGAGAGAGAGAGAGAGAGAGAGAGAGAGAGAGAGAGAGAGAGAGAGAGAGAGAGAGAGAGAGAGCGAGGGAGAGAGAGAGAGAGACAGAAAGAGAGACAGAGAGAGAAAGCAAATTACTTAATGAAAAGCGTTGTGTAACTACTCTTTATGCCGTTAATCTTCGACAAGCAATATGTCTAACTATTATGCCATAAAACAATTATTTTAGCAGTGAAAAACACGGCATAAACATATAAAAGTACAATTATAATTTTAAGTATTCTAAGTACTTACTCGTGATACAATTGTGTAATTTGATTTAGACAGTCATATTTTATACTTTTAATCAATTCAGATAAATAGCTCTTTATATATTTCATATGCAGAGGAGTGAAGGGTAGAAATCATACGCAAACCATAACGTGAACAATACAGTTGATTTAAAATAATTAGTAATTAGAAATATTGTATAACAAATCAACATAGAACAAGTAATAAACAGGAAATCGATTAAATAACTTGACCACAGCTCCTTGTTCTCCGCCAGCCACACAGTCACTACTTACACACACCTGTCTTATACATGCACTGGTCATTGGGCCGTTGCTGTGCATAGACCCAATGACTGTCAGTGGCTGCAAGTACAAACGGTTATCAACAACACAACGGCGTTTATGCGACACGTAATTCATACAAACGACAATACATTTCTCATTATTCTGTACAAGTGTATAATGAATTAAACGCAAAAAAATATACGCCGTGCCAACACCGCAACCACACAGGAGGGCAGGGAAGCTAACAAGCATTCCTCTCTGTAATTACTATGGCACTATGTTATGTCATTCCATACACAATACGCGTCACGCATAACATAGCAATTATATTACCATAAAAATAAGTCCTACATTATATAATCTCGAGGATAGCACGGACCAGTGTTACATCAACAATCTGCTTCCTCTAGAACACCATAATCAAAACAAGGGATTTACACTGGCACCGAATTTTAGCACTGTCTCACCCCGAGCCCGTACTGATGCTACGGCGCAGAAGATGCTTGCGAGAGAGAGAGAGAGCTTTGGAAGAGCCTAGTTATGGTTCGCTGGTGCAGCCCGGGGAAGAGTGCACAAGCAGCCGTGCTTTCTTGTGGTGCTTGCGTCAGCTGTGAGACTGTGTTGAGCTGTTTTCATTTCATTTGATGCTGGATTGTGTAGTGCAAGTTCTCTATATATTTTTCAATGACCCTCTGTTGTTATTTGTTGTATAGCTCTATTTATAGTTTACACATACACTCACACACACACACACACACACACACACACACACACACACACACACACACACACACACACACACACACACACACACATATATACATATACATATATAAATGTATTTTTAATCTATTAGTCATTATCACTATCATCATCATCATCATTAACAAATATCATCGTCACCGTTACTAATACCAAATCATACCCTTGAATCCTCGAAACCCCAAGTAAAACCCTCTAAAAACGGATAGAAATATAAACACTTAACTCCGTTCTGGCAACATTGCTTCCGTCAGCTCTAACCCTAAACCGGCCGACTTCATGAAATTCCAACGCAAAGTGAATTTCAATCCGTGGGAAGTGAAAAACCTGAGTTTCTCCCCTACACATGGCTCGGTGACTGTCTCCTGCGGTTGTGACTCGTCTGGATGTGAATCGTGGGAGAAATTCTGGTGTGTTGCATACCAGCCACTGTTGCATGTGAAGAGGGAGGAAAAGGACGCCAATGTTGCCTATGAAGAGGGAGAGCAGAAGGACACCAATGTTGCATGTGAAGGAGGAGAAGGACGTCAGTGTTGCATGTGAAGAGAGAATGGGAGAGAGAGAGGAGAGAGAGAGAGAGAGAGAGAGAGAGAGAGAGAGAGAGAGAGAGAGGAAGAGAGAGAGAGAGAGAGAGAGAGAGAGAGAGAGAGAGGAGAGAGAGAGAGAGGGAGAAACAGAGAGAGAGAGAGAGAGAGAGAGATAGAGAGAGAGAGAGAGAGGAGAGAGAGAGAGAGAGAGAGAGAGAGAGAGAGAGGAAGAGAGAGAGAGAGAGAGAGAGAGAGAGAGAGAGAGAGAGAGAGAGAGAGAGAGAGAGAGAGAAGATATATATATATATTGCTAATATTTATTGCTGATATTTCTTTCTTTATTTGCTGATATTGATTTATATATCTATTCATTTATTCATTTTCTATTTATTGCTTTATTCACCTATCTACCTATCTGTTTATCTTCTTATTTATTCATTCATTTTTTGTGTGTGTAATTACTTATAATGAAATCAAATCCAACAATAGATTTACATTCCATCCAATCTTTTCTGCAATGTACAGCGTTATCATATTCCTTTTTCCCTATTTATTATCACATTTGATAAGTATGAATAATAATGAAACATGAAGCAATAGCATTCATTCCGATGATTTTTTTTTGTATTTAATTCATATTGATGCTTTGCATGACAAACTGGGAATTAATTAGTAACCTGCGTCAAAAGTAAACACAATTAATTACACGTTATTGCGATACTAGAACATTACGAAAACAGTATAAATAATGAAATGAAAATGTATTCATAACAATTAAGGCTAAAAACTGAAAAAAATGTATTACAAAAATATGAACCTTTTTTTTCTTTTCTAAAAGCCTTTGAAATATCAACTGAGATAATGTTCCTTTTAGATGTTAAGGAAATATCTATAAAATTACACGAATGCAATAGCAATAGCTAAATGATAGGAGAGAATAATCGAAAAAAGTGAATGAGAGAAAGAAAGGAGGATGAACTAAAAGATAAAAAGTAAAAATGAAGAAAGATGGTTACATTTAATCTGGTTTGGTGCGGAGATGGAGAGAGAGAGAGATAGAGAAGAGAGAAAGAGAGATAGAGAGAGAGAGAGAGAGAGAGAGAGAGAGAGAGAGAGAGAGAGAGAGAGAGAGAGAGAGAGAGAGAGAGAGAGAGAGAGAGAGTGAGAGAGAGAGAGAGAGAGAGAGAGAGAGAGAGAGAGAGAGAGAGAGAGAGAGAGAGAGAGAGAGAGAGAGAGAGAGAGAGAGATAGAGAAAGAGAGAGAAAGAGAGAGAGAGAGAGAGAGAGAGAGAGAGAGAGAGAGAGAGAGAGAGAGAGAGAGAGAGAATCATTGTATAATTATAAACCTATAGAAACACCAACTTGAAT
>NC_061850.1:4472185-4474685 GCF_019202785.1 Penaeus chinensis | reverse complement strand
TTGTCCACAATTCGTCCTATATTTTCTTTTATCAGCATCATATCGAAAGGGATACAGACGATATATTTAGCTCATTGTTGAACGAAAAAAGACGTGCTTGATCGTTAATATACGGTTATTTATTACAAGGATTTTTCGTCGTTCGTTCCGATCGAGACACAGAATGGCGAAGATTGAAGAATTATGGACGAAGAAAGGAAAATTATTATTAATTCCTTGAACTGGAAAGATGGATTAAATTCGGGACAGGAGTAAAATATTTTCACGCATTTTTTTTTCTGCTTGCTTTTTATATACCGATATTTTTTCTCTCTTTTTTTCTCACTCTCCCTTTTCTTTATATATATATATTTTTTTTTTCCTTTATATTTACTCTTCTCTTCATTTTCTTTTTTTTCTTTTTTCTTTTTCTTTCTCTTTCTTTTTTCGTTTTCTTTACTCTTCCTCTTTTACTTTCTTTCTCTTCATTTTTCTTTTTTCTTTTTCTTTCTCTTTCTTTCTTTATTTTTTACTTTTATTTTTTTCCTTTCTTTTCTTTTTTTTTTCCTTTCTTTGTAACATTTTCTTTCTCTTTTTCATATTTTTTCTTCCAATCTGTTTTCTTTTTCTTTCTCTTTTTCTTTTCCTTTCTTTCTTTTTCTTACTTTCTTTTTTTTTCTTTTTCTTTCTTTCTCTTTTTTCTTTTTCTTCTTTATTTTTCTTTCTCTCTATTTTTTTCGTTCTCTTTTTTGAATTTTCTTTTATATCTCTTTTTTTTTACTTTTTTTTTTATTTTGCTTTCCTTATTTTTTCTTTTTTCTCTTTTTTTACTTTTTTTTCTTTTTCTTTTTTCTTATTCTTTTTCTTTATTTCTCTTTCTTTCTCTTTTTTCTTTTTCTTCTTATTTTTCTTTCTCTCTATTTTTTTCGTTCTCTTTTTTTAATTTTCTTTTATATCTCTTTGTTTTTACTTTTTTTTTTTTTGCTTTCCTTATTTTTTCTTTTTTCTCTTTTTTTACTTTTTTTCTTTTTCTTTTTTCTTATTCTTTTTCTTTATTTCTCTTTCTTCTCCCTTCTCTTTTTTTTTCTCTTTTCTCATTCTCCTTTTCTTTATTTTTCTTTCTTCTCCCTTCTCTTTTTTCTCTCTTTTTCTTTTTCTTTTTTTTCTTTTTACCTTCTCTTTCTCACTCCATCTTCCATCTTCATTGTATTTGAGAAGCTTTTATTTAGCGTTGTTTTGGAAATATGGAAAAGGAAAAATGCGTTTCAGAGGGAACGATGGAAGAAAGAAAGAGATAGATATATTAATATATATGTAGGTAAATAGACAGATAGATGGATAAATAGATAGATAGATAGATAGATAGAGAGAGAGAGAGAGAGAGAGAGGGAGAGAGAGACAGACAGACAGATAGACAGACAGACAGACAGACAGACAGACAGACAGACAGATAGATAGATAGATAGATAGATAGATAGACAGGCAGACAGACAGATATATTAATAAATAGTCAGACAGATAACCAAAAAGAAAACGAGAAAGAAATATAGAAAGATGAAAATTAGAAAGAAATAGAGAGAGAGGAAAATGTATAAAGAAAGATAGAGGTCACTGAATGTGACCTAGAGAGAGAGAGAGAGAGAGAGAGAGAGAGAGAGAGAGAGAGAGAGAGAGAGAGAGAGAGAGAGAGAGAGAGAGAGAGAGAGAGAGAAACGCGACGAATGAAATAGAGAGAGAAAAAGAGAGAGAGAGAGAAAGATATATATATATATATATATGTATATATATATATATATATATATATATATATATATATATATAGAGAGAGAGAGAGAGAGAGAGAGAGAGAATGCGAAAGAAAACTAGAGAGAGAGAGGGAAAGCGCAGATCATATTAATCGCCTCCCTTAAAAAGGTGACAGAATCAAGCACTTTCATCACGGTCCGAATGAACACCATTTGTTACGCGACGAATGAAAAAATAACATGCTAATGGGCTGTACTTAAAGCCCCACATGAATTAACAGACTTCATCGCAATTAGTGACAATTAAACTTAATCACCTCCCATTGTGACTAATTATAACTGGTTCTATTATCTGTACGTAGAACATCATTATAAGAAGGTCGCCTTTGAATCTACGGCAAACTGATGTAATATAACCTATTGAAATAACCCTTACCCGCTGTGTTATTTTAGAATTGTTACGTTATATTCAGATAAATTGTCCTGTTCGTAGTTATCAAACATTTATGTGGGCGCTAACGGCGTTTTTATATCGTTATCTGTTGAGTTATAGTCAAATTTTGTGCATAATTTCCCTAGACGAGATATTTCTTGATAACATGACGTTTTAACATAGAAGAAGACAGTTTATATCAGTAAGATATCTCAACGCATTATCTTTTATCGTCATATTTATCTATCAATCTTTTTTAGTGAATGTTCGTCATTGCTTCATCAGAGACGTGAGAATTAACAATATTTTGTAAATAGCGAAGGTTTTGTGTCTTTGTATTCCT
>NC_061850.1:4389685-4394685 GCF_019202785.1 Penaeus chinensis | reverse complement strand
AATCCTATCTCATTAATTTCATCTGATCAAGATAAATTCATCTCCATTTTTCCTTCCCTCTGTGGACGGACTCGCATCATACCCTTAGCCTGATGATGTATTCCCTTCCCTCCCCCCCATTCTCCCCCCCCCCCCCCCCCAACCGATCCATCCTTCTCTTCCTTCCTCTCCCCCACCCCCCTTTACCCTCGCTCATCTCTTCCTCCTTCCCTTCCTCTCTCTCTTCCTCCCACCCCCTTCTTCATCTCTCCCTCCCAGGCTCTTATCCTTCATCCCTCCCTTCTCCCCTTTTCTAACCTCCTTATTCTATCCTCTCCCTCCCACCTCTCTTATTCTCTCCCTTCTTTCCCTCCCCTCCGTCCCACCTCCCATTATCCTCCCACCCCCTTCCCTTCACACCCTCTCCTTCCCCCTCATCCTCCTCCCTTATCCCACCCCCCTCCTCCCACCCCCTTCCCTTCACACCCTCCCCTTCGCCCTCCTCCCACCCATCTTCCCTCCATAGCCTCCCCTTCCGCCTCGCCCTCCTCCCTTTATCCTCCCACCCCCCTTCCCTTCACACCCTCCATTTCCCCTTCGCCCTCCTCCATTTATACTCCGACCCCCCTTCCCTTCACACCCTCCCCTCCCCTCCCCTCGCCCTCCTCCCTCATCCTCTAGCGCCTTGACTCCCCAGCAATATTTCACACTCTTATGGAATCCTCAATAATCAATAACACATACAGGACCCTCGTTCGCTCGTCAAGACGTCGCCGCTTCAGGATCGAGACAGTTTGAGTGAGATTCTACCTTGAGAGGTCTGACAGCGAGCGTGAGGTCGTTTCGCTATCTATCTATCTATATTTGTCTATTTGTAAGTATTATTGGCATATGTTCGAGGTCTTTGGTTGTTAGTTTTTCTCTTTAGTATTTTTTATAAAGGTATTATATTTGTTATCTTGGCTATGCATAATTTTTTTCTCGTCTTTTTACATAATTAGTTATCTGTTCGTATATCTATTTACAAAAGGTAAGAAAAAAAGGAAAATAACAGCACTGATGTTTTTCAACAATTTAGGTAAAAAGATAAAAGTCATTATACCAGATTCACCTTTTTGTTTTGTTTTTTCGTAATGCCGCCGCCATGGCCTTTGGTAAACATCAAAGGTTAAATACAACTGAATTATCAAAATGCTTTTCGGGGAATTGCAGTTCTGTTGAGAGGTAACAAGGTGTAGCGATGATTTACGAGAGAGATCTTTAACCAGTATTAAGTTATGAGACATTAATCCAAAGTTTGCGGGTCACGGGGACAGTAATTGTTCGAAAAAGAAAAAAAAAGTTTGTGAAAAAGAAGAAGAAGGGGGGAGGGGGGGGGGATCAAAAGACCGTGAGAGAGAAAGTGAGAGAGAGAGAGAGAGGGAGAGAGGGAGAGAAGGAGAGAGGGAAAGAGGGAGAGAGAAAGAGAGAGAGAAAGAGAGAGAGAGAGAGAGAGAGAGAGAGAGTCGTACTGGCAGACAGACAGGCAAAGAAAGAGAGAGAGAGAGAGAGAGAGAAAAAGAGAGAGAGAGAGATCAGAGAAATATTTTCTTAAATTCATATTACTACAACTAATAATAATGATTATAATGATAATCATTATTAATTGATAATAATAATGATGATGATGATGATGATGATGGTGATGATGATGATGATGATGATGATCATCATCATCATCATCATCATCATCATAATAATGATAATGATAATGATAATGATACTACAACAACAACAAATACCACTACTACTGCTGCTACTAATAACAATGGTAATAATAATAACAACATTAATAATGTAAGTGATGATAATGACTATAATGATGATGATGATGACCAAGACGTTTGTTGTTGTTGCTGTTGTCGTTGTTGTTATTATTATGAAAATTATTATCATCATTATCATTACCATTACTTTGATAGTTATTATCATTATCATTGTGAACTACACCTCCACTGGCTACAGATACCCCGACCAGGAATGTGTGAAGCCACGGTTAGCACGTAGTAGATGGCGATTTCAAGCAAGAGCAGAGAGTGCACACATTATTTGCATGACGCTACGCTATGCAGATCACGTCATGGTCAGTGGTCTAGTGGTCTAGTATAGGTACTACTACTGAAGAAAGCAACGGGAACCTACTTCAGTACCTCTCCTTAGTTCAATCAGTGATCAGGTCTCAAAGGAACACTTGGAACGGCGTGAACAGCGTTGCGCGTGGCCGCCAACGTTAAGCTGACACGGTACTACAAGAATTATTGATATCATTATATATATTTTTATTATTATTATCATTTGTAGTAATAGTAGTAGTATGTTTTTCATCATTTTTATCATTATTGTTTTTATAATAATAAAAATAATAATAATACAAAAATAATAATAGTAATAATGATTATTAATATTATTCTTATCATTATTATTATTATCTATATTATAATTATTATTATTGTTATTGTTGTTGTTATCATCATTATTATTATTATCATATTTATCATTGCAATCATTATCATTATATCATCAAAATATTTTTGACATTAATATCATTATTTGTTGTATTTATCATTATTTTGTTTTGTTATTATTCTTATATTTACCACTATCATTATCTTTATCATTGTCATTATCATTATCATTATCTTCATCATCACCATCACCATCACCATCACCATCATCATCATCATCATCACATCATCATCATCATCATCATCATCATCATCATCATCATCATCATCATCAACATCATCATCACCATTATTATCATCCTCATCATCATCATCGTCATCGTCATCATCATAATTTCTAGTATAAATATTAGTATTACAATTTCGGTGATGAATGGCAATGATTACAATAAAGATGATAACGACAATGATTATGCCCACTATTATCATTACCATCGTCATTAACAAAGTCATGTTCAAAAGAGGGCAAATCATTACAGTATTTACAATCATTATCATGTTTTAATCCTGTTTTTTTTTTTTTTTTTAGATCAGAGTATGTAGCTTCATTTATGTTGGCGATTCCCGTCAAACCAAGTTGATCTATGGCTCACTACTTTCATATATAAGTCTTCTAATGTTCCGTTTAAGATTTATGGAGAGGGCAATATTTCTGCATAGAAATTTGCTAGAATGTTTGGCTTTTCTGGCGTTCTATATGATTTATGTAAAAAGCAATTTCTTTTCTGTATGCATCTTCTTTATAATGTTGTGGATGTTTACCTTTTCATTATTTTATGCCTGTATATGTTTGTACTTTCTCTCTCTCTCTCTCTCTCTCGCTCTCTCTCTCTCTCTCTCTCTCTATCTCTATCTATCTATCTATCTATCTATCTGTCTGTCTATCTATCTCTGTCTCTCTTACCTTCCCTCCTCACTCTCTCGCTATATTTTTCACACTTTATATGAAACACATTGTGAGAAATGGGGTTCATCTGTTTCAGTCTGTGCAAATTCTGTTTTTATGAAAGAGTTTTGAAACTTCGCTTTCATACGACTCAAACAACAGTTTCTTTCTTTTTTTCTGTCTTTATCTCTCTATTTCGCTCTTTCTCCATCCTTCTATCTATCTCTTATCCCCCCCCCCCCCACTCTTCCTCTTCCTCTTCCGCCCTCCTTAGCGTCTAATCTCTTATTTATTCTAATTTATCTACGCTTAAGTGCATAACACGTTGGGCATTAAATTGTCAGTCTCCCAAGTACCTAGTGATACAAAGCAGTAATCCAGGGTCTAGGCAGGATCAGCCGACCATTAGAGCGCTAGGCTGTGTACACACTAGTTCAACAACTTGCCTGTGTGTTTGAAGCTATGACGAGACTATACTAACTGTGTAGAAGGCCTTGTAGGTAGTGTTATATACAGTATAATACGTGTAGGTGCATAGGTTGTATAAGGGCCTAGATATACATGGGAAACAGTATACACGAGGAAGTCTGATGGTATTTTGTTTGTCTTGTACCTTATAGCCAGAGACTTCACAGCTTAACAAGAGGACAGGAGCAGGCCACACAGAGGATTTATTCCAGGAAATGGTATGGTTTTCTTACTGGTGTAATTACACTACTGTTAATCGTGAATTGTTGAATAACAATGATTCTGACAATAATGAAACTAGTAACAGCTTTAATAAAGGAATAATAATGATAATTATAACAGTGATAATGATAATAATATTAATAACAATATTAACAATGACAATGATATAATGATAATAATAATGATAATAATAATAATAATAATAGTAATAATAATAATAACAATAATGATAATAATAATGATAATAATAATGATAATAATAATAATAATAATAATAGCAGTAATAACAATAATGATAATAATGATGATGATGATGATGATGATGACAATAATAGTAACAAAATAATAGCAATAAAACAATAATAATGATGATGATAATAATGGTAATGATAACAATGATAATGATTATGCAAATAATGTTAATGATAATATTAATAATTGTAGTAATGATAATGATAATAATGATAATAACAATAGTAATAATGCGAATAGTAGTAATAAGGATAATAATAATAATAATAATAATGATACTAATAATGATAATAACAACAACAATAATAATAATAATAATAATAATAATAATAATAATAATAATAATAGTAATAGCAATAATAATAATAGTAATAACAATAATAATAATAGTAATAAAAAATATTAATTGTAGTAATAATAATGATTATAATGACGTTAGAAATGGTGATAATTATATTATTGATTACGATAACTGTAATAAAAATAAACATTATATTAACAGGAATGCGGAAAACAATAATAATGATAATAATAAGAAAGAGATAAAAAGTGATGCTGATACAAATATACATACATACATTCATATATACACAAACACATATACATACATACATACATACATATAAATATTTATATATATATATATATATATATATATGTATATGTATATATATATATATATATATATA
>NC_061850.1:4382185-4384685 GCF_019202785.1 Penaeus chinensis | reverse complement strand
TAATTGTTACTACTACTATTATTATTATTATTATTATTATTATTATTATCATGATCATTATCATTATTATTATTATTATCATTATTATTATTATTATTATTATTATTATTATTATTATCATTATTATTATTATTGTTATTGTTATTATTATTATTATTATTATTATTATTATTATTATTATTATTATTACTATTATTATCATCATTATTATTATTATTATTATTATTATTATTATTATTATTATTATTATTATTATTATTACTACTATTACTATTGTTATTATTATCATAAGTAGTAGTAGTAGTATTACTATTATCATTATCATTATTATGTTCACCATGATTATTATTATTATAATTATTATTATTACTGTTATTATTCTTATTCTTATAATTATAATTATAATGGTAATAATAGTAATAGTAAAAATAATAATAATGATAATAATAATGATAGTAATAATAATAATAATAATGATAGTAATAATAATAATAATATGGATAATGATAGTAATAATAATGGTAATAATCATGATAATAATAATAGTAATAATAATTATAATGAAAATAATAAAAATAATGATGATGATGATAATGATGATGATGATGATGATGATGATGATGGTGATGATGATTATAATAATAATGATAATAATTACTATTATTACTATTATCTTTATTATTATTATTATCATTATTATTATTATTAGCAGTAATGTTATTATCATTATCGTTATCGGTATCGTTATCGTTATCGTTTCCATTATCGTTATCGGTATCGTTATCATTATCATTATCATTATTTTCATTATTGTTATTGTTATTGTTGTTGTTAATGTTATAATTTTTGTTATTCCCAATATCATGATCATCATAATTTTCATCATTTTCACAATTTTTACAATCTTTATCATTATTAATATCATTATCATCATTATTATCATTGTTGTCATTATCATCATCATTATTATTGTTATTATCATTATTAGCATCATTATTATTTTCCTCATTATCATTATCATTACAATTATAATTACTAAGAGTACAATTATATTTATAATTTTCATTAATTATGCCAACAAAATGGATATCTATTCTTGCTCTTGTTCTTTTTACATATTTGCTGTCATTATTTTTATATCATTATAATTATATTATTGACATTTCTTTAATAAACGAATTATTTTCATTGTTCATCAACATAATTTCGTTCATTAGCAATGTTGCACAACCTTTCTTATATACATTATTTTCATACATTTTCTCTCGCATTCTTCCTCTCTTTCAATCTCTATTTTTTTCTTTCTTTCTTTTTTCCTGTGAAGAGTTATGGGGAAGCTCTAATAACCTGTTACAGTATATCTTTTAAGTTTCGCATGGTGGAAAAGTTTCAGGCAGAATTAAATTTAACCAGAATGTGGAAAGAAATATTTGGTTCATCTGCAGGTTCATGACCCGCGAGCTGTATATTAGATTACATTGTTTTTTGTGTGTGCATTCCTGTCTTTATATTTCGTGTTTTTTTTTGTTTTTGTTTTTCATCTTATTTTATTATCATCATCATCATCATCATCATCATCATCATCATCATCATCATCATCATCATCATCATCATCATCATCATCATCATCATCATCATCATCTTCATCATCATCATCATCATCATTCAAGCTGTCAACATGATTTTTTTTTTATTAATATTCTTATAATTACACTTCGTATTATCTTTATTTTCTTGTTATTGTTATTATCTATATTATTATCAGTTGTATTAGTAGATTAGATAATAATATTATTATTGTAATAAGGAAGTAATGATAATTATTGCAAATAGTAGCAAGTGTATGTGTGTGTGTGTGTGTGTGTGTGTGTGTGTGTGTGTGTGTGTATGTGTGTGTGTGGGTGTGTGTGTGTGTGTGTGTGTGTGTGTGTGTGTGTGTGTGTGTGTGTGTGTGTGTGTGTGTGTATGTGTGTGTGTGGGTGTGTGTGTGTGTGTATGTGTGTGTGTGTGTGTGTGTGTGTGTGTGTGTGTGTGTGTGTGTGTGTGTGTGTGTGTGTATGTATTTATACTTATATGTACATACATTTCATTCTGAGCATCAGAGGAACACATTAGAAGAGTGAATGAATATCTACATTAGTAAAATAAGTTTTTTTTCTTCAGAAAGATGAATTATAGCGAATGCATTACTGTATCCACAGACATATGCATTATCAAGTGAAATAGTAATAATGCATTATGCATTTTTGTAAGCGAAAATAATCTTAATTAGGTAACGAAGAATAAAACACATACACACACACATACACACATGCACACACACACGCACACATACACACACAGCAACAGCAGCAGCAATGTGAAGTTATTTTTGAATACAGTCAAAATGATTATTCTTTACCTAATAACTAAATTTCATTCGCTGGCAAAAATGTAAAATAGATTATCAGTATTTTATTTGATAATCGAGTTTAAATGCCGGAGTAAGAGCTCAGCGGTA
>NC_061850.1:4279685-4284685 GCF_019202785.1 Penaeus chinensis | reverse complement strand
AGAGAGAGAGAGAGAGAGAGAGAGAGAGAGAGAGAGAGAGAGAGAGAGAGAGAGAGAGAGAGAGAGAGAGAGACATATAGATAGATAAATAGATAGATATATAAATAGATAGATGTATAAAGAGACGGGGAACGGGATGGAAGCAAGCAGGCAGAGAGACAAACAAACAGATAGTTCTTACAAACTCTTCATCTTTATACATACCTGTAATAAGATAGTCTTAGTATAATAAACAACATGACACTTTTCAGAATCTTCTTGCTCTCACTCACCTTTATTTTCCTACTTTCTTATACCGTACAGACTGATGAGGGTCCATCATATAAGCCTTTTTAATGCAAGATTCAAGCATACATTTCGCATGCCACTTAAATCATTTCCATGTGACTAAATACCATGACCTTTTGTTTGTTTTCGTCCTTCGCTACATTTTATCGTTCTTGTTCGAATTATGGTCTAAAGTATCAGTCATTTCAGTAGCAAGACTTAACAGTAAGTTAGAGAAACCCACAGTTCACAAACTAGATTTATTGTACATTGTGTGTTTTTCTACCATTGTATCAACACGATAGAGTGTTTTGCTATTCGCAGTAAGAGGGTGTACATGCCATTTATCACCTAACTTTCTTGTACATTATTTTCGCCATTCTCTATCTCCTTTTCAGTTCCAGTGCTTGTATAAATTCTTGTTCGTCTTGTTCTTTTTTCTTCTTTTTCTTTTTCTTTTTCATTTTCGTTTCTTTTTCTTTTTCTTTTTCTTTTTTATTTTCGTTTTCATTTTCTTTTTCTTTTTACTCTTTTTCTTCTTCCTGTTCTTCTTCTTCTTCTTCTTCTTCTCCTTCTTCTTCTTCTTCTTCTTCTTTCTATTCTTCTTCTTCTTCTTCTTCCTTCTCCACCTCCACTTCTTTCCTTTTGAATTAGAAACGTATGAACAGAATGTTATCACTGGTATTACTACGCATGCTCTCAATATAGACCTCACAACTACTGATCTCTTGACTTTACGACAAAAATAACCAGAGTGGAATGTGACCTGAACCATTAATTTTCTTCTTTTAACATGTCCAAATCATGTCCCTCAAGGATACGATTTAAAATCAGTGACTGAGCAGCTACAAGGAGAGTTGTAAAAGAACTCTACATAGGTAGGGTTGAGATCGGGCTAATTCCCAAAAAATTGAATACTATGAGAAAGGTATCAACGTCCTCGGTAAAATTACCCCCAACACTAGGTATGGAAGTAATTTTCATTATCATCATCAGCTGATAATAGTGATGATGACGGTGATAATGATAAGGACAATGATAATGATGATAATAATAATTATAATGTTGATAATTATGATGATGATGATGATGATGATGATGATGATAATGATAATGATGATGATATGATAATGTTAATGATACTGATAATGATAATGATAATAATGAAGATGATGATGATAACAGCAACAATGAGGCTGATAATGACGATGTTATTGATATTGATAGTGATAAAGATAATGATAATGACAATAATAATGATGATAATGCTAGTAACTCTATTGATGTTACAATCAATAATAACATTTTTTTTTAAATCCTTTCCTGTTCCAAAACTGCATGGACAGAAATACTGCATGGTCTTCAATGCAAAACGAGTCCGCCCTTGTCAAGACTGTCATGCATGGTAACAGGAGCAGGCAAGCAGAAAGGGAATGGAATAAGACAAGCGAGAGATGGAAAGTCGAGAAACAAAGCCCGAATAAAGACAGAGGAAGAAAGAAGGAATTGGGAGGGAGGTGGAAACAAGATTAGCAGCCGAAAGAGGGGATGAACAGAACGGAATAAAAGACAGGGAGAGGAACAGATGCAGTTAGGCTTAGTTAATAGACAGATGGACAAAAGATGGAGTGGTTGATAAACGGGAAGAGGATAGATTATAGTGTAAAGAGAGAGAAAGCATAATTCATATAAGTTGACTGGCAAACAAGTGAATTATTTTGGCAATAAATCGACAGACGATAAAAAAGCATTACTCACGCCTACCCCCTATGAGAAAACAAAAAATAACAACAATAATGGTGATTATTAATATTGTATCTATTAAAAAATATATATATTTACCATAAAACAAACACACTGTCTTTAAAACAAATGCTTTAATAAAGTTACATCTATAAGTGCATACATACATGCATATGCTTATATATGTATGTATGTATGCACTTAAATACATGCACACACACGCATACAAACACATATACACACCCACACACATACACATACACAAACACACACACACACACACACACACACACACATACACACACACAACACACACACACACACACACATACCCACATACACACACAAATATCTGTCTTCATATATCTTTCCCTCTGGGCATCTCCCTCGCCCTCGCATTCTCACGGACAAAACACACGACGAAATAAATAACACGAAAGGAAAACAGAAAATGAGAGTAAAGTAAACGAAGAAATAATGTTAAGATCAAGCAGAGATACGGCAAGGCAAGAAGGTCATGCACTCTGGCCCAAAGAAATCATGTGACATTTAACCTTCCACGTGGTCATGAATAGCAAAGAAAGGCTGTGAATAAAGATATAAATGAGCTGCCATCAAAGCCAATGTTGGGAGAGTTTGGCATTTCGTTCCTTTATTTAATATAAATTGTCTATTTATCCATCTATTTATCAGGATATAATAATAACATGAACAGCAACAGCAAGACGACGATAATGATAACAATGTCACTATAGTAGTATTAACAACAGAAACAGCAGCAGCAACAATAACAACAACAACAACAACAATAACAGCAACAACAGCAACAACAACAACAACCACAACAACAACAACAACAACAACAACAACAACAACAACAACAACAACAAAATAACAACAACCATAACAATGACACATCAGCAACAGCAACAACAGCAATAACAACAACAACAACAAACACCAGGCAAGTAATAACAACAAACATCAGGAAAGCAATAACAACAACAACAAATATGATATTGATAATATAACAAGCAACCTCGATGTTTTCATAAGAGAAGCTGTTAAGAAGTAAAGAGATAACGCTCGAACACATTCCTAGAACAGCTGACTTCACGGAATAAGTTCAGAAAAAAAATCATTTCACAGAATAAATACAGAAAAAGATGTTTCCTTTCTTGTAATTCATTTGACTTGTATTTACTGAAGGGAAGGCGAGGGTGAGGGAGAGATAGACAGATAAACATGTATACGTTTTTATCTTATTCATTAATCTAAAAAGATAAAACGCATGGCATAGGGATCGGGGAAGAGAATTTTACTTCTGTATTTATTTGCATGAAAAATGGATCTATCCCGTATGCAATCGGCAAAAAGACACATGAATAGGCTCTGTGCAGAGGGGTGGTAAAATGCACAAGAGAACAGCCATTCGCCATACGGCAATCTTAACAACTTAAACACATCGCCAGTCAGGATTTGTTACGCATTACTTGCAAAACCACATATTAAAATAACGTCGAATACTTGTATTAATGATAGTAAAAAACAAGATATAGCCTATCGTGCGCTGTCATTAGAAACAGTTTCCTCCGATAACGTGGCTGTTCCTTTGAGCATTTTACCTCCCTCTCGCTGTCTGTGTTCTTTGCATTATGGTTTCTGATTTGTATTTTTTTTTTTTTTTTGTGAGTTTTACCCAGTGTTAGTTCTGTCTGTCAATCTATTATTTGCTACGCAGCAGAGAAATAATGAATAGGCTGTGTTTAAAGACGATATTGTCTTCGATTTCAACCAAAATGCGATCTGAACTGAACATGTTTCAACTGTAAAAGGGGCTGATGGCTTGAATTATTTATTCAATTGAATTATTTAGTGTTAATGAATAACTTAGAACCAGTAAGCGTCTACTTCCGGTTAAAGTTAGCATACGGTGATTATAGCATGATCATCGTCATTATAATAATCATCATCGTTATCGGAATCTTCATCATCTTCAGTATCATTCTTATCATCTTCATCGTAATCATCTCCATAAACATTGTCCTCATTATCGTTCCCATCACCATCCACCATCATCATCGCCATCATCACCACGATCTATCATCATCACCATCATTATCATTATCATCGCCTTCATTATTATCATTATCATTATCATTATCATTATCATTATCATTACCATCATCATCATCATCATCACTATCACCATCATCATCACTATCACCATTATCATCACCATAATCATCATCATCACCATCACCATCACCACTAAGAATTTTCTTCCTTTTCTATAGTCAAAACGTCTCCCACTTCTTCCATTCTTCTCTCATCGAAAATTCTTTCTCCAAGTCTGGAAAATACAGAAAGTTTCTCAAAAGTTTCTCAGAAGATGCCCATTGTATCAAACGAAATGACGCCGGGAAGAAGGTTCCTCAATTGCTTTTATTCTATTTTATTTCATTTTTTAATTTTTATTTCTCGACACCTTAATGAACAATCATGATATTTTTTTATTATTATTATTATTGTTTTTCTCTCAAAACGATAATGCACTTGAGATGCTGTTAATGATTGGCTGAAGGAACTAATATCGCTAAATTTCAAATAAATATCGTTATTTAACCTGTCATCATCATCTATCATTAACTTGTTTCTTAATAATATCGTTGTACTATGAATAATTTCCATGTGTCTGTAGTAGATGTATCTATAATAGATGTGTCTATAACAGATGTGGTTATAGTATATATTTCTATAGTAGATGTGTCTATAACAGATGTGGTTATAGTATATATTTCTATAGTAGATGTGTCTCTATTAGATGAGTAAGGAAAGAAAATGATAAGAAATAAGAATAAAAAGGGAAATAGAAAGAATAACACACACATACAGTCCACAGTCACATACACACATACAAATACGCATAACCATACAGATACATATAAACATTAACATATACATACACATATGAAGAGAGTCAGAGAGAG
>NC_061850.1:4269685-4272185 GCF_019202785.1 Penaeus chinensis | reverse complement strand
CATCCTCATCCTCATCCTCATCCTCTTCATCATCCTCATCCTCTTCATCATCATCATCCTCATCCTCATCCTCATCCTCATCCTCATCCTCATCCTCATCCTCATCCTCTTCATCATCCTCATCCTCATCCTCATCCTCATCCTCATCCTCATCCTCTTCATCATCCTCATCCTCTTCATCATCATCATCATCAGCCTCATCCTCATCCTCATCCTCATCCTCATCCTCTTCATCATCCTCATCCTCATCCTCATCCTCATCCTCATCCTCTTCATCATCCTCATCCTCATCCTCATCCTCATCCTCATCCTCATCCTCATCCTCTTCATCATCATCATCCTCATCCTCATCCTCTTCATCATCCTCATCCTCTTCATCATCATCATCCTCATCCTCATCCTCTTCATCATCCTCATCCTCTTCATCATCATCATCCTCATCCTCTTCATCATCATCATCCTCATCCTCTTCATCATCATCATCCTCATCCTCATCCTCTTCATCATCCTCATCCTCTTCATCATCCTCATCCCCATCCTCATCCTCATCCTCATCATCATCATCTTATATATCGTCATGAAATTCTTATAATCGTTGTTATCATGACTACCCTTCTGCATCTCTGTCACCTTTATGACATGTATTTATATTTCCATTTAGCATTATCATTATTTAGACATACTCCCTATAAACGTTACCACATCACTTTCATCATTATAGTTACTATACCAATACCATCATCATTCATACCACTACTAATACCATTTATCGACCCCCCCCCCCCCTTAACAAAAAAGAAAAAAGAAAAAAAAGATCGAAAAGGTCAAACAGGAAGGTCAGCTGATTCCGACGAAAAGTTATCGAGGAGAATAATAGACGATAAAGAAACTAACGAGGAAGAGTAATGATTTAGGGGACACTGAAGAGGAAATGGAGGAAAAAAATATTGTCCTGGATTCTTCTTTTTTTTGTAGGGTGGGGGGGGGGGGGGGTAATGTGTATCTGTATTCTATCTGTCGGTCTAGTTATCTTCCTATCTATGTATGTATGTATGTTTTCGAGCTTTATTTGTTTCTAATTTTCCACCATCTCTCTCTCTCTATCTATCTATCTGTCTATTTATTTACCTTTTTATCTGTCTGTCTTCCATCCCCCTACCCCTCTCTCTTTATCTCCTTCCTTCTCTCCCTCTCTCCCTCTGATACTGAATTACAACATATTTTTTTTTTTCTTTTTTCTCCGCTGCGTTTACCTCTGCTATCACTCGCTGATCGTAACATCGTAAATCTCATAAATTATTCTATCACAATTACAGTACAATTATAGGTCCGTCGGAAATCAATAATACATATTTTAGCTACTAATCTCCATCTTGGAAATTAAGCGTACTTTTTGGTACTAGCATTGTGGCAGTACTTGTTCTTGTTGAAAGAGTACTTAGAGTATTTCCATTATAAATATTGCCTTGTTTGCAAATTGTCATCGTTGCCAAATATAGATGATGTTAATAGTTTTTTTTTTTTTTTTTTTTAATAAAATGAGCAGGGTATTTTTTTTTATTATTATTTTTTTTTTTTACATGAATAATATGTATATTTACAAATTAATAGCCTACCCTTTTCGGTGAAATAATTTGATTGTGACGAAATTCTTTTGCTTTTAATAATGAACACTGCACTCTGTGTGACGTATCTGTTAGGGAATAAAATCATTAATCATTTGAAAATATGATGCGCCTTCCTAATGGTCACAGCCTGTGCCAGAAAAAAAAAAAATTGAGTTATCAAAATTTTCTCGTGGAAACAATTATCTTTCGAGTAGTTTTCTCTCACTCTCTTATCAACGAGCGTTCCTGACAGCTTTTGGATGCTGCTCTCCTTTCTGGCTTTTTGCCTGCGTGTTTTCTTGTATTATCTCTTTGTTTCCTCTTATTCTCTGTCTCATTCTCGATCTCTCTTTCTCATTCTCTCTCTCATTCGCTCTCTCGAATAAGAGACAACCACGTCACTTCCTCTATCCCTTCTCTCTCTCTCCTCTCTCTCTCTCTCTCTCTCTCTCTCTCTCTCTCTCTCTCTCTCTCTCTCTCTCTCTCTCTCTCTCTCTCTCTCCCTCTCTCTCTCTCTCACACACACACACTCTCTCTCACTCTCTTACTCTCTCAATCGATCGCTCAACCACTCGATCACTCACTCACTCACACCCACCCACCCTCCCCCTCTTTGTCTCTGCCTCTCTTCCTCTCCTTCTCCATCTATCTCCCTCACTCTCTCCATCCCGCTCTCTTCCTGCTCTCCCTGCTTACCTCATGAAATGTAACAGAGACTCCTCCAAGTAGCAATAAGCCTGCGAATTGCTCATGATACTCCTATATGTTGAAGTCAAGAGCCACTCACATGCTAGTTCTACAGCACACAACGGGATCAAGTACGTTTGCAGTGGATATGGAAGGAGCTTAGCGCAGAAATCTTCCTTGAAAATGTAGAGGTAATGGAAATCGTA
>NC_061850.1:4242185-4244685 GCF_019202785.1 Penaeus chinensis | reverse complement strand
TTCATCTCCTTTCAATATTATCTTAATCTTCTTTCACATATTTATCTTAATCTCCTTTCACATATTTATCTTAATCTCCTTTCACATATTTATCTTAATCTTCTTTCACATATTTATCTTAATCTTCTTTCACATATTTATCTTAATCTTCCTAAATATAGTTATTTTGATCTCCTTTCACATATTTATCTTAATCTTCTTTCACATATTTATCTTAATCTTCTTTCACATATTTATCTTAATCTTCCTAAATATAGTTATCTTCATCTCCTTTCACATATTTATCTTAATCTTCTTTCACATATTTATCTTAATCTCCTTTCACATATTTATCTTAATCTTCTTTCACATATTTATCTTAATCTTCTTTCACATATTTATCTTAATCTTCTTTAACATATTTATCTTAATCTTCCTAAATATAGTTATCTTGATCTCCTTTCACATATTTATCTTAATCTTCTTTAACATAGTTATTTTAATATCCTTTTACATATTCATTTTTTATCTCCTTTAACATAGTTATCTAAATCTCCTTTAAAATGGTTATTTTAATCTCCTTTAACATAGTTATCTTGATCTCCTTTCACATATTAATCTTAATCTTCTTTAACATAGTTATCTTAATAACCTTTTACATATTCATTTTAATCTCCTTTAACATAGTTATCTTAATCTCCTTTAAAATGGTTATCTTAATATCCTTTTACATATTCATTTTTTATCTCCTTTAACATAGTTATCTAAATCTCCTTTAAAATGGTTATTTTAATCTCCTCTAACATAATTGCCTTCATCTTCCTTAACACTTCAATTCTGAAAGGACACCACTACTCTGCCAAGTATTTCATAATGGCAATTTTACCCGGGGGAAGACTTTTCCTTACAAAACTACAATAATCCACGAGACCTTCGCCATATCTTTTCGAGGCGAAGAGTTTATCGTTATATTTTCACATTAGATTTGTCTCATATACAACGTGAGATAATATGAACACATCAGTATTATTGCTACGTTAATCCCCTTGGCGTAAAATTTTAGGGTACATTTCTGTAATTCTTCGCTGATTTATAGATTTATAAGGATTATTTTAGCTTAAGGTACAATTTTCTTTTTTTTCTGAAAAAAAAGAAAAATGTTGTTTATTAGCGATAATAGAATATTTTCGATGATATCGTTGAATGAAATCGCATGGAATTAAATGAAAGATATCTTATATTTTCTTTACGTGGAATTTATCTTTCTCTATTTCTCACTCTCTTTCTCTTTCTTTCTTCGTTTTTCTTTGTCTCTCACTTTTTCTCTCTTTCAATCTTTCTTTCTCTTGCATTAAATCTCTCTCTCTTTCTCTTGCACTCAATTTCTCTCTCTCTCTCTCTCTCTCTCTCTCTCTCTCTCTCTCTCTCTCTCTCTCTCTCTCTCTCTCTCTCTCTCTCTCTTCCCCCTCCCCCTTCTTCCATCCTCTCCCCCCCTCTTTTTCTCCTCCCCCTCTTCATCCCTCTCCACCCTCTCACTCTCTCTATCCTCCCACTCTTCCCCCTTCTCTTTTACACTCCTTCTTCCCCCTCTCCCCTTTCATCCCTCTCTCTTTCCCTTTCCCTCTCCCCCTTTCCTCTTTCCCTCTCCCTCTTCCCCCTCTCCCCCTTCCCTCTTTCCCTCTCCCTCTCCCCCCCTCTCTCTTTCCCTCTCCCTTCACCCCTCTTCCCCCTCCCCCTTCCTCTCCCTCCTTTTTCTTCTTTCCCTCTTCCTTCCCCCTTCTACTTACCCCTCCCCTACCCGCTCCCTCGTCTCTCTTCTTTCCCTCTCCCTTTCCCCCTTTTCGCCCTCCCTCCCCCTCTCTTTCCCTCTCCCTTCCCCCCCCCTTCCTCCTCTCTCTTCCCCCTCATCCTCCTCTCTCTTTCTCTCTTTCCCTCTCCCATCCCCCCTTTTCCCCCTCCCTCTCCCTCCTCTTTCTTTCTCTCTCTCTTTCCTTTCCCCCCTTCCCCCCCTTCCCCCTCTTCCTCCTCTCTCATTCTCTCTTTGCCTCTTCCTCCTTTTAAGTGACAGGACGTGTCTCTCCCTTACATGTCCGGAGGTGTTCGCGAGGAGTGTAGTGACGGCGAGCATAAGAAATACCGCGCTGCTTCTTATATTTCTCGAAATTGAAAATGAAAAAGTAAAAAAAAAAAAAAAAAAAAAAAAAAATATGACTGTCTAGCTGTCGTGTTGGAGATGCGATCACTTAATTGCTTTCTTATTTTTGAGTTAAGGATTTAAACTTATATTTATCAACGGGATAAAAAATGTTTTGAGAAAAGTTTGTTGTCGCATATGTTTAGATACTGTAAATAATCACGCGTTTATAGACCCACATACACACTCATGCATGTATATATGTAGATACAGTCAATGACAATAATGAAAGTATTAAAAAACAACAATATTATCAACAGCAATATCATCATCGTAATTACCTCTCTCTCTCTCTCTAACTCTCTCTCTCTCTCTCTGTCTCTCTCT
>NC_061850.1:4212185-4217185 GCF_019202785.1 Penaeus chinensis | reverse complement strand
AAAAATGATGATTGTGATAATGATAATCATAGTGATAACAGTAACAGTAATAGTAATAGTGACAGTGATAGTGACAATGACAATGGCAGTGGTATAGATAATGATAATGATAATGGTAATGGCAAAGATAATGATAATGATACTGATGATACTAATGATAATGATGATGATATCAACAATAATAATCGTCTTTGCACGAGAGAGTTAAAAGGTATTAGAACTCCTTTCCCTCTGTCCCTCAGCACGGCTCAGAAGTCGAAGGCGTCATTACAGTCGATCTGGCCTTTTACTAAGAATCTGGGAGAGTTTTTATTACGTCTCTTCTATCCTCTTTAAAATGATACAGGAGGCTAAAAGTAAGCTTATTTTTTCGACCAATTTGTGTATAGTTGTTGAGTAAACGAATACGAAACGCAGTTTTAATTTCTCTACCTCAATAAAGAAGATGTACTATGGAAATGTAGACCTTGAAGATTCTCATTTTTTCTTTCTTTCTCTGACTTTTTGTATTTTGCACTATTAGTACTTTACCTCACAAGATGTCATTACAGCCGGTCATATGTTTTACCGAGAACTTACAGGTAGTTTTAGTTGCCCCGTTTTCTATCCCCTTCAAAAGGCCATGGAAAACTAAAAGCAGGTTTTATTTCTTTACATACCTTGGTTAATTTGCGGCTGAGTAAACTACATCCCCTCTATGTCAACAAACACGCCATACCTCGTTACATGCAAAGACGAAAACCTCAACTGTCTCGTATTTTAATTTGTTTTAAGGTAAACAAAATATATTCCCTAAGCAGCCATATCTTGTTCATTCTGTAGCCGGGAGTGCTATGAGATTATATATACTCATCTCACTATTTGTATGTTTAAATATAACTACATCATATTCAGAGACACTGCCACAAGTCATTACTAATCGAACGTTCGTCTATTTTCACTCGTAGCCTTGGTGGAATCTGTCCTTTGGCAATTTGCTGCTAAATTATAAAATGAACACTAGCCGATAACCTACTAGCGATCCACATTCTCAAAATAATGTTTTATGCCTTGTCTTGTGTCCTTTTTCTTCCCCCATTCGTATAATATATATGTAAAAATAATAATAATAAAAAATAAACAAAAAACAAATGCATAAAGTAATCAATTAATTAACTGAGGTAATAAAGCCCTTTGATATGATTATTACTTTCTTCACTAGTGCTCGAAAACAGGATACGTCGAGAGAGGGTAATAGAACCACAAGACGTCAAGGGAACCGCGGGAGGAGAATAGAATCGCGAGGGAGCAAGAGAATCGCGAGGAGCAAGAGAACCATGAGAGGGGTAGAGAACCGCGAGAGAATAAGAGAACCGCGAGAGGGTAAGGGAACCGCGAGGGTTCAAGAGAACCGCGAGAGGTTAAGAGAACCGCGAGGGGATAAGAGAACCGCAACAGGTGAAGAGAACCGCGAGAGGGGAAGAGAACCGCGAGAGGGGGGGGGGGAACCCCGAGAGGTCAAAAGAACTGCAAGAGGGGAAGAGAACCGCGAGAGGGCACGAGAACTGCATGAGGGCAAGATAACCGCATGAGGGGAAGAGAACCGCATGAGGGCAAGAGAACCGCTTGAGGACAAGAGAACCGCATGAGGGCAAGATAACCGCATGAGGGCAAGAGAACCGCATGAGGGCAAGAGAACCGCATGAGGGCAAGAGAACCACATAAGGGCAAGAGAACCGCATGAGGTCAAAAGAACCACATAAGGGCAAGATAACCGCATGAGGGCAAGATAAACGCATGAGGGCAAGATAACCGCATGAGGGCAAGAAAACCACATAAGGGCAAGAGAACCGCGAGAGGGCAAGAGAACCGCATGAGGGCAAGAGAACCACGAGAGGGCAAGAGAATCGCTAGAGGATAGGAGAACTGCATGAGGGCAAGAGAACCACATGAGGGCAAGAGAACCGCATGAGGGCAAGAGAACCGCGAGAGGACAAGAGAACCACATAAGGGCAAGAGAACCACATGAGGGCAAGAGAATCGCATGAGGGCAAGAGAACCGCGAGAGGACAAGAGTACCGCATGAGGGCAAGAGGACCGCATGAGGGCAAGAGAACTGCTAGAGGACGAGAGAACTGCATGAGGGCAAGAGAACCGCGAGAGAGCAAGAGAACCGCATGAGGGCAAGAGAACCGCATGAGGGCAAGAGAACCGCATGAGGGCAAGAGAACCGCGAGAGGACAAGATAAACGCATAAGGGCAAGAGAACCGCATGAGGGCAAGAGAACCGCATGAGGGCAAGAGAACCGCGAGAGGACAAGATAAACGCATAAGGGCAAGAGAACCGCATGAGGGCAAGAGAACCACATGAGGGCAAGAAAACTGCATGAGGGCAAGAGTACCGCATGAGGGCAAGAGAACCACATGAGGCTAAGAGAACCGCATGAGGGCAAGAGAACCACATGAGGGCAAGATAACTGCATAAGGGCAAGAAAACCGAAGAGGGCAAGAGTACCGCATGAGGGCAAGAAAACCACATGAGGGCAAGAGAACCGTATGAGGGCAAGAGAACCGCGAGGGGGCAAGAGAACCGCATGAGGGCAAGACAACCACATGAGGCAAGAGAACCGCATGAGGGCAAGAGAACCGCGAGAGGACTAGAGAACTGCATGAGGGCAAGAGAACCGCATAAGGGCAAGAGAACCGCGTGAGGTCAAAAGTACCACATGAGGGCAAGAGAACCGCGAGAGGACAAGAGTACCGCATGAGGGCAATAGAACCGCCAGAGGGCAAGAGAACCACATGAGGCAAGAGAACCGCATGAGGGCAAGAGAACCACATGAGGGCAAGAGAACCGCATGAGGTCAAAAGAACCACATGAGGACAAAAGAACCGCATGAGGGCAAGAGAAACACATGAGGGCAAGAGAACCGCATGAGGTCAAAAGAACCACATGATGACAAAAGAACCGCATGAGGGCAAGAGAAACACGTGAGGGCAAGAGAACCGCATGAGGGCAAGAGAACTGTATGAGGGCAAGATAACCACATGAGGCAAGAGAACCGCATGAGGGCAAGAGAACCGCGAGAGGACAAGAGAACCGCATGAGGGCAAGAGAACTGCGAGAGGGCAAGAGAACCGCATGAGGGCAAGAGAACCACATGAGGCAAGAGAACCGCATGAGGGCAAGAGAACCACATGAGGGCAAGAGAACCGCATGAGGTCAAAAGAACCACATGAGGACAAAAGAACCGCATGAGGGCAAGAGAAACACATGAGGGCAAGAGAACCGCATGAGGTCAAAAGAACCACATGAGGACAAAAGAACCGCATGAGGGCAAGAGAAACACATGAGGGCAAGAGAACCGCATGAGGTCAAAAGAACCACATGAGTACAAGAGTACCGCATGAGGGCAAGAGAACCGCGAGAGGGCAAGAGAACCGCATGAGGGCAAGATAACCGCATGAGAGCAAGAGAACATGAGGCAAGAGAACCGCTTGAGGGCAAGAGAACCGCGAGAGACAAGAGAACCGCATGAGGGCAAGAAAACCGCCTGAGGGCAAGAGAACCGCGTGAGATCAAAATAATCTCATGAGGGCAATAGAACCGCATGAGGGCAAGAGAACCGCATGAAGGCAAGAGAACCACATGAGGGCAAGAGAACCGCGAGAGGACAAGAGTACCGACCGCATGAGGACAAGAGAACCGCATGAGGGGAAGAGAACCACATGAGGGCAAGAGAACCGCATGAGGTCAAAAGAACCACATGAGGGCAAGAGAACCGCATGAGGGCTAGAGAACCGCATGAAGGCAAGAGTACCGCATGAGGGTAAGAGAACCGCATGAGGGTAAGAGAACTGCATAAGGGCAAGAGAACCGCATGAGGTCAAAAGAACCACATGAGGGCAAGAGAACCGCTAGAGGACGAGAGAACTGCATGAGGGCAAGAGAACCGCGAGAGGGCAAGAGAACCCCATGAAGGCAAGAGAACCGCGAGAGGGCAAGAGAACCCCATGAAGGCAAGAGAACCGCATGAGGGCAAGAGAACCGACTGAGGGCAGAGAACCGCGAGAGGACAAGAGAACCGCATGAGGGCAAGAGAACCGCATGAGGGCAAGAGAACCGCGAGAGGACAAGAGAACCGCGTGAGGGCAAGAGAACCGCATGAGGGCAAGAGAACCGCATGAGGGCAAGAGAACCGTATGACGGCAAGAGAACCGCATGAGAGCAAGAGAACCGCGAGAGGACAAGAGAACCGCATGAGGGCAAGAGAACCGCATGAGGGCAAGAGAACCGCATGAGGGCAAGAGAACCGCATGAGGGCAAGAGAACCGCGAGAGGACGAGAGAACTGCATGAGGGCAAGAGAACCGCGAGAGGGCAAGAGAACCCCATGAAGGCAAGAGAACCGCATGAGGGCAAGAGAACCGCATGAGGGCAAGAGAACTGCTAGAGGGCGAGAGAACTGCATGAGGGCAAGAGAACCGCGAGAGAGCAAGAGAACCCCATGAGGGCAAGAGAACCGCATGAGGGCAAGAGAACCGCTAGAGGACGAGAGAACTGCATGAGGGCAAGAGAACCGCGAGAGGGCAAGAAAACCCATGAGGGCAAGAGAACCGCATGAGGGCAAGAGAACCGCGAGAGGGCAAGAAAACCCCATGAGGGCAAGAGAACCGCATGAGGGCAAGAGAACCGCATGAGGGCAAGAGAACCGCATGAGGGCAAGAGACCCGCGAGAGGACAAGAGAACCGCATGAGGGCAAGAGAACCGCATGAGGGCAAGAGAACCACATGAGGGCAAGAGAACCGCATGAGGGCAAGAGAACCACATGAAGGCAAGAGAACCGCAAGAGAACCGCATGATGTCAATAGAACCACATGAGGGCAAGAGAACCGCATGAGGGCAAGAGAACCGCATGATGGCAAGAGAACCGCGAGAGGACAAGTGAACCGCGAGAGGGCAAGAGAACCGTAAGACAAAAAGGACGATAAGAATGTTGTTACCTAAACAATACTATTTT
>NC_061850.1:4114685-4142185 GCF_019202785.1 Penaeus chinensis | reverse complement strand
TACATATATGTAAATACATGTACATATATATGTGTGTGTGTGTGTGTGTTCACAGTCTGGAATACATCGAAACGTAAAGATTCGCAAGATGTAACAAAGCAGGGACGAGGAGTGTTGAAATTTCTCCCTGTTGGGGATAAGGGATTTCCAAAAAAGGTTATATGACATCCACTGTATTTTTTTTAGCTGTTCTTTAAAAAGCTTTTGATGAATAGTATATTACAACAAATTAAAGTAATATACTATATGACAGCAAACTTTCTAAATACTGCAGTCAAGGGTTAAAAACTAAACATTAATCATGCTACTTGTATTTATTAAGTCGTCAGTAACGAGCTTGAATCATAGGAATTTGAAACAACTGCATCTATTGACAGGATCCATTGGTACACACACCACCACTCCTGCATGCAGAACCCTCGGCAGCTGGACGTCCTGTCGACTGGGTGTAGGTCCAGATGCTGTAGCCATCCTTCACCTGCCACTGGCATACGAGCTGGACACACAGAGAGTTCTCAGACACGGATTTCGACGCATAGGCTTCCGACTTGCCAGTTTGCTTTTGGC
The DNA here is from genome assembly GCF_019202785.1 of Penaeus chinensis. NCBI lineage: Eukaryota > Metazoa > Arthropoda > Malacostraca > Decapoda > Penaeidae > Penaeus > Penaeus chinensis. Next base: position 4,141,618 of record NC_061850.1, on the reverse strand, counting down.
ACTGTTCGTCCATGGAGACGATTTCACCTGGCAGCTGGGAAGAGAGAGGGATTTTCTCTCCTATTTGGGTCGTCTGAAGGCAGGAACCGTCGTCACTGCTCATATAGTCCTTCATCAGTTTCTGTGAACACGACGAAAAGAACAGCTTGTTGGATTTACCTGGAACGTAGCTCATTATGTAGCCGTCATCCCACGAACAAGCTTCAGCTCCATCTTTGCCATCATGAGGAGAGCCAAGATTGTGTGCTACTTCATGGGCGGCAGTCATCACGCCCACATAGTAAGCGCCCATATCCTCACCCATGCCAGTGTTGAAAGAGCGTTTGTTACCGCTGGCCACAATACATGCGGCTCCTTTCCAAGCAATGCCAGCTAAGCCCTCCTTAATCATGCCAGATTCCACATCAGCCATGTCCTTGCCCGTCATTAGGTAGGCCACATCATAAGCAGGCAGTGAAGCTTTCTTCTGGAACAGCCAATCGCTGACTGAGCTAAGGGTATTCTCTCCATGGATGTAGTTTTCCAGAAGGACATTATCATTTATGTAAGTCTCGTCGGCTGAGTCACGGACAATGAGAGCTCCAGACAGAACCAGATTGACCTTTGGGTCACTCATGGTAGCAAACCTCTTGTTGACTCCATTCCAGAACACGGATAGGTACTGTTTCACCTTTGTGTTGGAGCCCAATTGTTGAGCGAGGGTGCTGTCAACTATTACGTAGAGTTCAGCTGTGACACTAAGGGCACCTCGGCTACTTTGAGAGTTTTTCGGCTGTGCTTGATACTCACGGACTTCGGCGGGAATTTCCAAGTAGTCGTTATAAGCGCCGGCTTCAGCTTCGTACTGTCGCTGTGCCTGATGAGTTCCGTCAGCGTTTGCCTTAATGGCAAGTGTGGGCGTTATGAGGCCTTCCACTTGAGTACCGTCCACGGACACCACAGCTCCGGTATAGGGGTCGTGGTACAGATCGGGAACCACCGAGTCATGTGGTGCGTCTTCAATCACTACTCGTCCTTGACTGTCGCGTGTGGTTGTCTGCAGCTTGAATTCCGCAGCTAGGGGCGAGGGGGCACGATTTAGACGAAGCTTATGCTCCTCGTTAAAGGTCTTTACAGTGAGCTTTAGAGGCTCGAGAGAAGATCGGCTTCCGCTCACACGGACAGTGGCTGGCGCTCGCTCCACCGAGGAGCTTCGAAGCACCGAGGCATGGCCGAAGGCAGCCAAGACCGAGATCAGGATGAATGTAGTCTTCATGGTGATCCAGATGCGAATGTCGCCAACAGGATTTCTGACCTTTTTATATGGATAAGGGACGCACGTGAGTAAACAAATTCTTCAATTAACCCTTTAATCGCCCTCGCGGCGGATCAACCGCGACGCATATGCGTCCCTAAGTGACCTCGCGGTAATTTCATTGCGAAAGATTTTCAACTGCTTTAAGGCCTTCCTGTGTATGCTACATGTTTAGTAGTGATATAGATTCACGCATTTTCTTTTTCTATTAACTGAGTTAAAATGTATATATGTCCATCATTAATAACATACACTCATCAAGACATTTCCAATGGATTTCTAGCAGTCTCTGCCTATCTCGAGCTGATGGTGAGGTTTTATCTTATGATGTGCTAATATCTCATGCCGATGAAATGTGGGGTCTTGCGATGCTCACTGCATTGCTAACACACAACGCACCACACGTTCTCAAGTGTGGTTGTTAGGTACTGTCTGATGTTTCTATTTTGTAGCAAGATCTAACTATAGATCAAAACTGGGACAGAGCGAGAGGGGAGCACAAAGAGAGTCGAATTTCTCCATCCCTCCATATTTTTCTCCATCTCTCTTTACTTCGTTATCTCTCATTCTCGGTGTGTTTTACTAAATCTCACGTTTTCTCTCCCTCGCTTTCTCGTTCTTTCGTTCGCATTAGTTCGTTTTCCTTTTACACTGCTGTTTCTCTCTCTCACTCTCGATCTCATTTGTCCTTCCAGAAGAAAGCTTCACTGCCTGCTTATGATGTGGCCTACCTAATAACGGGCAAGGACATGGCTGATGTGGAATCTGGCATGATTAAGGAGGGCTTAGCTGGCATTGCCTGGAAAGGAGCCGCATGTATTGTGGCCAGCGGTAACAAACGCTCTTTCAACACTGGCATGGGTGAGGATATGGGGGCTTACTATGTGGGCGTGATGACTGCCGCCCATGAAGTAGCACACAATCTTGGCTCTCCTCATGATGGCAAAGATGGGGCTGAAGCTTGTTCGTGGGACGACGGCTACATAATGAGCTACGTTTCAGGTAAATCGAACAAGCTGTTCTTTTCGTCGTGTTCACAGAAACTGATGAAGGACTATATGAGCAGTGACGACGGTTCCTGCCTTCAGACGACCCAAATAGGAGAGAAAATCCCCCTGTCTTCCCAGCTGCCAGGTGAAATCGTCTCCATGGACGAACAGTGCCAAAAGCAAACTGGCAAGTCGGAAGCCTATGAGTCGAAATCCGTGTCTGAGGACTCTCTGTGTCCAGCTCGTATGCCAGTGGCAGGTGAAGGATGGCTACAGCATCTGGACCTACACCCAGTCGGCAGGACGTCCAACTGCCGAGGGTTCCGCATGCAGGAGTGGTGGTGTGTGTACGAACGGATCCTGCCAATAGAAATCTTCCAGGGCCCTCTGTAGGACGTTTGGATTGTTTGAATAAACACTAATAACATAATCTATGTTTCGTTCAAGGATTGAGCGTCCAGCTTCTGAGGATTAGGCTTGCAACAATAGTTATTTCTGAATCAACGGACCCTGTAAAGAAAACTGAAGCAAACTTTTGTTGATGGCCAAATAAATATAAGCAGCATGATTGATGTTTAATTTTAACTCCTAAGTGCAATACTGTGAAAAGGCCTTTCAAAAATATATAAATATTTGAGATAAGTTATAATCAACTGTTTAACCTCATACGTATTAGAAATTAGAGATTCTACAGTGAAAGAGAGGGACAAAAAAGCACATGTATGTATACATGTATACAGATATAGGTATATAGTTGGATATATATGTATATATGTATATCTATGTATATGTATGCGTATGCATCTTATGCATATAAAAACAGACACATGGATGCACACGTACACATGCAGACAAATATACACGTTCACATACGCATACATATGCGGAGACAAACATCCGCTAACTCAAACGCAGGACACACACTTACATATATATAGGTATATGTATATGGAGGGCGCGAGTGAGAGAGAAATATATAGAAAGAGCGAGAAAAAATATAAATATATACCTATATACAACTGTATATACATACATCTATATGCATATGCATATATATACATACAGATTTTATATATATATGTATACATAAATATATTCCTATATATAGATGTATATACCTATACTTATATATATATATATATATATATGCAAACATATACATACATACATACACACACACATATATATATATATATATATATATATATATATATATGCATGTATATATATATATATATATATATATATATATATGTGTGTATATATATATATAGGTCTACCTATATATACACACTTACATATAATATAAATATATATATTCATATATAGACCTATATATATGTACAGTTTGTACACACACACACATCTTTATGCGCATACACGCACGTGTATGTGTGTGATCTTGAATGCTGCATATGCATTTTAGTACATTCAAATATTTATTGAAAGTGTAATTTACAAATATTAACGTTTCCGAAAAAGCATTATAGAAATATTCTGCGACAAAAGTTGAAAAAACAACAAAGGTGAAAAGAGGGGACAAATCAGGAAATATGTTTGTATGTGTATGTGTTGGGGCGGAGAATGGGAACGTAATGATGAGGGGAGAGACATATACACATATATATATTCTCATACTAAACAGTCTCTCACTTAGGAGTACCAGTAACCTGACCCAATGTGTAAAAGTCTTCCGCTCAAATATAATGATAATAATAGACTAATGCAATAATATAATAGGCTACACACCCTATGTACTACCTGATAACTTCGAAGGACTTCGCACGATTATAAACTCAATTTTTTTTTTCTGAACTCTCAGATTCGATTTATTGGCGATTTACTTATCTGTGTCATTAACATAGGTATTATAATTGTGCTATGTTTATATTTTTTTCATTGCCGTGCTATAGTGTGGTCTGGTTACATAGTGTTTTTTTATTGATTTTATATTTTAGTATATATATAGTGATACTGTGATTTATGATATACGTTTATTCGTGGACTAGTCGTCTCCAAGTTTATTAGCATACAATATATAATATATCCACACACGCACACATATATATGGAAACACACACACACACAAACATATATACATGTATATATGTATATATATACATATATACATTCCGAGACCAGTTATTAGTTGGCGCGATGGCGAGCCTGAGCACATACCTTTGTCAGCCGTCCTGGAAAGACGCTTTTATTTACCGATTTCATTTACATAAAAAATGTAGACTTTTATTTAGAGACAAGGCCATTGGCATCGTTATGTTACAAAAGGAAATTATACCAGAACTATAATTCTTGTTTTATGAAATTAAAACAAAAGTGTTGTAAATGACAATGCATTGGCAGTATTTACAAAAGGTGTGAATGGGCACGGAGCTTAGAGCCAACTGAGGGTCGTGCTGAATGGGACACCGACCAAGGAACGCGTGCACACATACACAGACAGGAAACCGTTGGAAAAGATAATGGAGTGGCATACACCAGTTAAAGAAAACTACAAAAACCCTTGAGGCATATACATACATATACATATACATGTACGTACACACTTTTATATGTGTAACTATATCTATTAAATATATATACCAATATGAATATTTATAACGTTCTGCTGAGGCAACAGCTAAGGTCATTAGCAGCGAATACCTTGTGTGATTTGAAGGTAAAAGCATTTAAGATATTTAAAGATTTGTTAATTTTCATAAGGAAAAATAGTAGTAATAATAAATACACGAGATTCATAGGCCTTCTCGGCTTATAAATATTCAAACATCCAACTGCTTTCATTACTATAATCCAAGTAATAATCTTTAGAAAATTGTTTGAGATGCAATTTCAGGTATTGTTTCTCTTTGATTTAAAGAATTTTTGATTGATAATATACAAAATGATATCAGATAGTTGATTGTAACTGATGGCAAAATATATTTATGGTAAAGGTCTTTTCAAAATATTATAGGAGTTACAGCTAAACATCAATCATGCTGCATATATTTATTAAGTCATCAACCAAATATTACTTCAAAGTTTCCTCTCACAGGGTCCGTTAATACAGAAACAACGTGTTGCAAGCCGATATTTTTTTTTTTTTTTCATAAACAACACAGACCTGAAGAGGGAATCCAGGTGGATTCCGGAACTGTAGTCTCTTTTTCAATTAAATCTAGTTTTGCAGTGTGGGTTTTTATACCATAGTATCAACACGGTAGTGTGTTTTCTCCTTTCAACACAAAGATTATATTAAAAGTGCTTATTCGGCCATAATCCAAATTTCGTGAAGAGAAGCTTGAAAGAATTACTATTGGCAGGATCCGTTGTTACAAACACCGCCACTCCTGCATGCAGAACCCTCGGCAGCTGGACGTCCTGTCGACTGGGTGTAGGTCCAGATGCTGTAGCCATCCTTCACCTGCCACTGGCATACGAGCTGGACACACAGAGAGTCCGCAGACACGGATTTCGACGCATAGGCTTCCGACTTGCCAGTTTGCTTTTGGCACTGTTCGTCCATGGAGACGATTTCACCTGGCAGCTGGGAAGAGAGAGGGATTTTCTCTCCTATTTGGGTCGTCTGAAGGCAGGAAGCGTCGTCACTGCTCATATAGTCCTTCATCAGTTTCTGTGAACACGACGAAAAGAACAGCTTGTTGGATTTACCTGGAACGTAGCTCATTATGTAGCCGTCATCCCACGAACAAGCTTCAGCTCCATCTTTGCCATCATGAGGAGAGCCAAGATTGTGTGCTACTTCATGTGCGGCAGTCATCACGCCCACATAGTAAGCGCCCATATCCTCACCCATGCCAGTGTTGAAAGAGCGTTTGTTACCGCTGGCCACAATACATGCGGCTCCTTTCCAGGCAATGCCAGCTAAGCCCTCCTTAATCATGCCAGATTCCACATCAGCCATGTCCTTGCCCGTCATTAGGTAGGCCACATCATAAGCAGGCAGTGAAGCTTTCTTCTGGAACAGCCAATCGCTGACTGAGCTAAGGGTATTCTCTCCATTGATGTAGTTTTCCAGAAGGACATTATCATTTATGTAAGTCTCGTCGGCTGAGTCACGGACAATGAGAGCTCCAGACAGAACCAGATTGACCTTTGGGTCACTCATGGTAGCAAACCTCTTGTTGACTCCATTCCAGAACACGGACAGGTACTGTTTCACCTTTGTGTTGGAGCCCAATTGTTGAGCGAGGGTGCTGTCAACTATTACGTAGAGTTCAGCTGTGACACTAAGGGCACCTCGGCTACTTTGAGAGATCTTTGCTTGTGCTTGATACTGGCGGACTTCGGCGGGAATTTCCAGGTAGTCGTTGTAAGCGCCGGCTTCAGCTTCATACTGTCGCTGTGCCTGGTGAGTTCCGTCAGCGTTTGCTTTGATGGCAAGTGTGGGCGTTATAAGGCCTTCCACTTTAGTACCGTCCACGGACACCACAGCTCCGGTATCGGGGTCGTGGTACAGATCGGGAATCACCGAGTCATGTGGTGCGTCTTCAATCACTACTCGTCCTTGACTGTCGCGTGTGGTTGTCTGCAGCTTGAATTCCGCAGCTAGGGGCGAGGGGGCACGATGTAGACGAAGCTTATGCTCCTCGTTAAAGGCATTTACAGTGAGTTTTAAGGGCTTGAGAGAGGATCGGCTTCCGCTCACACGGACAGTGGCTGGCGCTCGTTCCATTGAGGAGCTTCGAAGCACCGAGGCATGGCCGAAGGCAGCCAAGACCGAGATCAGGACGAATGTAGTCTTCATGGTGATCCAGATGCGAATGTCGCCAACAGGACTCCTGATCTTTTTATATGACTAAGAGAGACATCTGTGCAAATATGATTAATCCATATACGCTTCTATTTCTTTTTCGTTTAGTCGAGAGTGGCTTATTTGGTAATTATGTTTGCTCGTTGACAAATTAAGTAATTATTCGTCTGTAATAAGATAATGGAATGTTTGCGATTTTCTAAAAGTACAAATCGGTCTGTTTATATCGATGTACCTATCTGTCTACCTACATCTGTCTATCTATTCATCTGTCTATCTATATATCTACCTATTCATTTAAGAATCTTAAACTATTAACCTATATATTCATACCATTTTATGTATGTGTGTGTGGAAAGTTGTGTGCCCGTCTATGCATATATACACATATACATATATACATATATAAATATATACACAACCACAGGCAGACACACAGATATACATATATACCTACATACATATATATGTGTGTGTATGTACGTGCGTGTTCATATATAAATATACTTACCTATATATAAATATATATGTATGTATATATATTTATATATGCATACATACACATACATGTGTTATAAACACATGTATACATGCATATATGTGAATACATAAGTATATGCATATATGTGCAAACACACACAAACATACATATATATATATATATATATATATATGTGTGTGTGTGTGTGTGTGTGTGTGAATATATATAAATGTTCTCTCTGCGTCTCTCTCTATATATTTATATATACATATATTTATGTATAAGAATATATAGAATTATATTTATTCATATATGTATATACACATACATACTGCATATATATATACATATATACATATACATATGTTTTCATATATATGTAATACATACATATATATATATATATATATAGGTATGTATATATGTATCTGCACGCATATCATATGTACATACTTATAAACACACACACACATATATACATATACATATGTTTTATATATGTAGGTTATATATAACATATGTAATATATATGTATATATCAGTACAAACATGTACATATGTGTATATATATATAGATATAAGAATATATATATATATATATATATATATAAACGAACATGTGTGTATATATATATAAATACACACACAAACATATATATGTATATATATATATATATACATACATACATATAAGCATATGCATGTACACACACACACACACATATATATATATATATATATATATATATATATATATATATATGTTCTCTTTGTATGCCTCTCTCTCTCTCTCTCTCTCTCTCTCTCTCTCTCTCTCTCTCTCTCTCTCTCTATTTATATATATATATATATATATATATATATATATATATATGTATATATGTATATATATTAATACACATATATTTATGTATAAAATTATATATATATATTTATCTATATATGTATATACACACATGTATTGTATACACACATCTATATATTCATGCATATATGTAGTACATACATATATAAGCTATATATATATATATATATATATATATATATATATATATATATGTATGTATATATATATCAATACAAACATATTTATATGTATGTATGGATGTATATATGTATATGTACATGGATGTATGTATGTACATATTTATAAGCACATACGTATATATACATACCTTCATACATATATATGTGTGTATATATGTATATTTATGTATATATAAATGCATGTATACATATTTATTTTTATATGAATAGCTGTATGTATATATATGTATATATATGTATATATAATTACATCCATTTGCATATGAGTACATAAATGTATATATATTCACCCGTATATATACATACATCCACACACACACATATCTGTATATAAATATGTGTTAGTATACATATATCTTTGTATATAGATATATATATATGTGTGTGTGTATATGGATATATATTTATATATGTATATACATGTACATATATCTATAAATATATATCGGCTCACACACACACACACACAAACACACACACACACACACACACATATATATATATATATATATATATATATATATATATATATTATAAGTATTTATGTATTTATGCATATATATGTACACGCTAAAAAAGTATCTTTACTCGGGAGTAGATGAAACCGAAACAATCACTAGGAGTTGATTCGGAACAGATGAAGCTTCATAATGTGTTCGAATAGTGTTTCGGAGTAGATATGGTAAGTTCCTCGCATCATGTCAATATTAGTAATAGAGACTTCTTACACCATCACTCTGAGGGACTATAAAGATCCGAAATAGCAAGATTAGTTATATCGAAGCCAGCCGTCTCTTTGGATCCAGCCACACCAAACAAGTGGGTCCACCAGAGACAAGGCCAAAAGTGGGTAGCCCACATCCTCGACGGAGGAAGATGATCAAGTAAATGTCGTTCAAATCTACATTTCAATATGCTATATGAAAGACAAATGGGAAGCTTGTATTGGAGCGCATGAATATCGTCAGCTAATGAAAACCATTTCATACTCAGTGGCAACACCCCTTACATCTAACTGGGTTCTAGTAGGGGGCGTGGCAGGTAGTTAGATAGGTGGGTAATTTTCTAGTTATTCATTTTCATTGGTATTATTTTTTAACAATCCATAACCCTACCAGGAATTGGAACCCCTTTTATTCTTCTGGCTACAGCAGCTGACTGTCAGAAGGTTATGGGCAGTTTGAGTGGATGCACAGCAGCGGTGTCGGGGAGCTGACGAATGTTGGATGCGGCAGATTTACGGGGTATACCTATGTGGAAATTCTGGACGTGATGTTTCAACCATTGGGGAGGGGCATGGTGTCCCCCGAACCAAAGCCATTTTTCCTCGTCCAGTTTGACAGCGCTATCCATATGAGCAGAGTCGTGAAGACGTGATTTCAGCAACATCTCGAGATTACGCTTTGCCACATCCATCCAAATCGCCTTATCTCAGTCTCATTGAGAGTGTTTGGCCAGCCAGGGCAGAGACTTCCCCCAAGATTATATCCACAATCGTCATATCGTCGCCCAATCATTTATGGCATGGGAGCGATCGCGCTCTGCAAACGGACACCAGTTAACGGCGGCGTTAGTGGCATTCATATCACGTATTCATGCCAACTTTAGCTAAGCTGGTGGCGGTAACATGAAATATTAATAGTATTATGTATTTGAAAACTAGATTTTTAATGTACCCGAGCTAAAGGAGCAAAATTTTTGAAAGATTTAAAGCTATAACCTATATAGGTAAAATTAGTAAAAATAAATAAATAAATGAATAATAGCAATAATTAAAATAGAAATTGGGGCCCTTAGAGGGGCAAACAGTCTAGAGGGGCTGTGGCAAATCCCCCCCCCCCCACCCCGCCTCCCTCTCCTAATTGACGCCCCTTTCAGGGATACCAATATCAGGTCGAGCTTACAGCACTTTTTCCAACCGTTCTCGTCGTCATATCATATTGTTAAGTCACAAAGAGTTAGATAGTTTTTTTTTTTTTTTTTTTTTTTTTTTTTTAGCGTGCACACACACACACACACACATATATGTATATATATATATATATATCAATATGTATATATATTTATATATATATATATATGTGTGTGTGTGTGTGATTATGTGTATCTGTGTATCTGTATATCTATACATCCATATCTACATCTATATTTATGCATATACATAGATATTTACATGTACATAAATATATTATTTCTCTTTCTCTTTTTCAACATTAACATTTAACATCATGTGAAGAAAGGGAAAAAAAAAAAAAAAAACATTATATGTCTCAAAGATTTTTTTTTTTTTTTAATTTCATATCCCATCAGTATTTAAATCTTTAGGTATAAAGACCTCCAGAAAACTAGGACATTCATACTAGCCAAATTTCGCAAAGAGGCGATTATCCAATTATCAAATTATCCGTCAGGTTTCGAGTGAACGGTGACTGCCAAACGCTGAAATGGAGGTGTTTGATCCGATTACCCGTGTTTGTTCAAGTGCGTCTGTGGCAGTAAAAAGTCGTAAGCCCTCTTGACGATATTTGCATCAGGATAACCACGTGAGTACCCTTTGCTTCAAGGGAGACTAAGGGAAATGGAAGAAAATCTATTCCGAGTCAAACTAGAACTAATTTGTCTCGGTAAAATTTTATAAGGTTTTAAAAAAAGGGGGGGGGGGGACACATTCTTTGCATCCGATGAAGAAAAAGCTGCTTATTTTATTAGCGATAGTGCATATACTTGAACTAAAGTGTGCTAAAGAAATGTAAAAACTTTAAAGGACAATGAGTAAAAAAAATAAACACACACAGACACACACACACATGTATATATATATATATATATATATATATATATATATATATATACATATATATGTATGTATGCATGTGTGTCAGTGTGGTGGTGCGTGTGTATATATATACATATAGTATATATATATATATATATATATATATATATATATTCATATATGCATGTATATAAATCTATATCTATATATATCTATAATATATTTTTATATATATCTGAATATAAAAATATATATATACATACAATTATATATATATATATATATATACACATATATATATATATGTATACATATATATATATGTATGTATGCATGTGTGTCAGTGTGGTGGTGCGTGTGTATATATATACATATAATATATATATATATATATATATATATATATATTCATATATATATATATATATTCATATATGCATGTATATAAATCTATATCTATATATATCTATAATATATTTTTATATATATTTGAATATAAAAATACATATATACATACAATTATATATATATATATGCATAAAACATATATATATATATATATATATATATATATATATATATATATATATATGCACTGTATATGCATACATATATCTATATATATATACGAACACACATATATGTACATTTATACACACACAAATATATACATATATATATACATTTTTTATATATATATATACACACATACATATATGTGTGTGTGTGTGCATATTTTGGTATATCTATCTATCTGTTTACACACATACACATACACATATGTGTATATAATTTTATACAGCCATTCATCCCACTGCAGGACATAGGCCTCTCTCAATTCACTATTGAGAGGTTATATGGCAGTATCACCCTTGCCTGATTGGATGCCCTTCCTGATCAACCGCGGTTCGGCGCACTTTCCCCTACGACACCTGCGTTTGACTTCTCAAGCGATATGAGTCCAGGGCCTATAGTAGATGGTTATGGGGGTATCTACTATCTGGTTTCTTATCTCTTTGAGGAGTGACTGTGTGGGTGTGAGTGCCCACAAGTATGGCTGAGTGATGGAGGCCGAAGTTGGAGTTCTACGGGGGAGCCGGAAGGCTCCCCAGTCGGCTAAGGACTGGGGAGTCCTTGTGTGCTGCTGCTGTGGTCTTGTTCTGCTGGAGGATCAGGGATTGGTGATTTCGCAGGCGGCTCTGCGGGTTAAGTATACCAGCGCTGTGTAAGCGCGCAGGGAACGAGGGGAGCCCGTTGTCCAATGAGCGCGGACGCGGCGGCGGACCTGGGCATGACCCAACCTGGGAAAGTATGCTGAGCTTCAGGTTGCGGGGTCATGCTACTCCAGGTACTACCCCTCCAGAGAGTGAGCTAAGCGAACGAGCGATAAACCGTGACGTGTCACTCCATTTGTCAGTTCACTCCGGGAGTCACCAGTATAGTACATGGTTATGTTGCATCTATCTTGTCTGGTGTCTTATCTCTTTAGGGAGTGACTGTGTGGGTGTGAGTGCCCACCGGTATGGCTGGGTGTTAGAGGCTGAAGTTGGAGTTCTACAGGGGAGCCGGTAGGCTCCCCAGTCGGCTAAGGACTGGGCAGTCCTTGTGTGCTGCTGCTGTGGTCTTGCTCTGCTTGGGGATCAGGGATTGGTGATCTCTTCTTCTTTCTGATTTGCGAAGTTCTAGCTTCGCCCGGGCCTTCTAAATATGGCCCGGCTTGTGTTTCTTGTCTGACACTCGGTGCTTACCGTGGCGGCGGGATTGCCAGCAGGCGCTCCTGCCGCCATGGTGTAAACATATCGCATAGCCTCTTTACCAGCATGGCGGTTGTTGTGGGCGGCCCCTGTCTCAGGAATTGTTTATGGTCACAATTTTCTAAGTAGTGGACTAGTGTGGCGTTTGGCTCTCCGCAGTGCATGCAGCACCTTTCTTCGCGTTCAATTGTTGATAATCTGCCATGCACAGTGGTAACCTAGGCGCATTCTGTGAAGAATGACTTCGGTACCTCTGTTGATTACTTCAGAGAGTGCCAGTGGTTCATAGCCTGTGGCGTCTGAGTACCAGCTGGCCGAGGGGGAGGTTCTCGTTTCCTCTCTGTGGAGCTGCCGTAGGAAGGTACGACCGACCAAGGCACTCTCCTCCTTATGTAATTTTCGGTTCGGTTTTATCGTCATGGGATTTGGGGGCATACCCCTGCCAGCGACGGCTAGTCTGTCAGCAAGCTCGTTCCCTCTGATGCCGATGTGGCTTCGGACCCAGTTGATGATAATTCTTCTACCCTGAGCAAGAATTCTCTGTGCCATTGTGAGAATCGTGGTCAGTAGGTAGATGTTGTCTGTGGGTGAGCTGTGCTGAAGACAGTCAATGGCTACCCTAGAGTCTGTGTATATGACCATGTGTCCTTTCCTTAGGGACATGTGGGCTAGGGCTCCCATGATTGCAACTGCCTCTGCCTGTAGTGAGGAGGCGCTGTTCTTGGAGCAGATGGCGTATCAACACCCTAGCTGTGTGAGACAGCCAGGAGTTGTTTGCAAAGAGCTTGTTGTCTTGTTTGAGGCGTCTGAATAATTTTTGTCTTAGGCTTGTGTTCCTGGGAGCCTGGATGACCTTTGACAGGAATTGTGTTGCCATTAGATCGATTCGTGAGTCCAGGGGGAGAAGGTTTGCCTCCATCAGGAGGTTGAGGATCTTCGCCCACCTCGGGGCACCCAGAATGATCCTGGCGGCTTCATTTTGGACATTCTCTAATTTGTCTATGTACTTTTTCTTGGCGGCAATTAGAGCGACGTAGGCATGGTCCACAACGGGCCGGACAGCATGTACATAGAATGATCTTAGTACTTTGTGTCTGGCCCCTATGCGTCTCCCAGTCATTGCTCTCATGACAGACAGTCTTGCTTTGGTTCGGTCGACCAGGTACTGGACCTCCTTCTGGAAAAAGAGGGTCCGGTCTATCCTTACCCCACGGTATAGGAAGTCCTGAACCCATTCCAATTCCACTCCCTGGATTCTTAGTCTTGTGCCTTGAACCAAAGACTATATACGAAAGACAGGAATGTAAGACAATATCCATTGAGCATCGAGAACTACGGTTGCGGCGCCGGCTCAAGAGATGGCGCTCGTGAGTATATCACATTTGTGACGTCACGTCAGTTTGTTTACATTCAAAACGCGAACTTTTTAAATGACAGATCTGCAATGCCTGGCAAGTCCCATCCGTGTTCCACTTGCGGAAAATTGAAAGAACATTTTAAAGACATTATTTTTCCCTAAGGAAAAATAAGGGTTAGTATTGTTCATCATTATATTTTAATGGTAGATTTTTTATATGATGGACGGTGAAATATATGTTAAAAAGAAGTGATGGGGATCATATCACTATGGATTTATTATAATAATAAGACACCTATAAACTGTTGCATAAAAACTTTTACGTACCGTTAATATTGGACACTTATATTTCAAGGTAACAGATAAAAACTATGATGTCATCTGATTCTTTCACATATTTTAGATGCCTCAAGTGGGTTGAAATGTTAGGCATCCCACATCTAAAAAATATATCTCCAGAGCAATTGAATAGGAGCTTTCGTGTGTGTAGCAAGCATTTTTCCTGTGATAATTACATATCAAGGTCAAGACTCTCTAATTCTGCATATCCAGATCAAAATCTCCCTGCTATGTGGTTGATAACACTGCTTTGAAATTTGTATATATTACAAAATGCAAATGAAGTAATAGACTAAATCATCATCAATAGCACATTCTAATATGATAGATAAATCTTTACTTTGTGTTTAGCTCAATTAATGCATAATTTGCAAATCTTATATATATATATATATATATATATATATATATGTATATGGACATTTCAGAGATTGCAACAGCAGATTATGATCCTGATGCCATATCATATTCAGGTAAAACATAACAAAATGCAATTAATATCCTATGGGAATATTGGTATAGCTTTACTAGAGGGCCGCACTGTTCTATTGCCATACATACTGGTGAAGATTTGATGTCCTTAGGGGGAGTAGGGTGTGGTAGGCCCTTTCATAAAGGGGGTTAAATTGGGCAAAGCCTCTGTTAAGTTAGGAAAGCCATAATTATAAAAGCAATGTATTGAATGGTGTCCTTCATATAGTGTGGCTCTATTGTAGCAGAATATTTTCTATGTAAAGTAAAATAGAGTATCTATATAGATATATTTGGAGAAATATTTCCATTTTATTTTTGAAACAATCAAGAAACTATAAACAATCAGGGTAATGCATAAAGTGAAAAGTAAAGTAATTGTTTTACTAGGGTAAAGTTTAATATCACAATATAATCTTTTGCTTCTTATAATTAAAATTGGCTTATTATATGTAATGGCACATATCTGATATACAGGTTTACCAGCAGTCAGCACAACCAGTATAGATTATAGTGTGCCACAGGAAAAAAACAGCCACAAATCTATCACATGACAGAGATGAATCGAGCTTTGGTTTGTAGTATCATCAATAATTCATTCTTTTAATGGTACATGAAATGGTAATGAATTGTATAATTTAGATATATCCGACAATTATTTGAATTTTTGTATTTAAAATAACCTATTTTTTTTCTTCATCAGGTTGCCTGAAGGACTCCATTCAAGATGTTTTACAATTCAAGATGTTTTTAGTTACGGTAAAGACAAATTGTATATTACATGACAGTTTTTAAAATATCTTTAAATTTAGTCTCAAAAAGCAAATGTTGTCTATGGAACTTATTTTTGCTTAAATTTAGATTATTTTTTTCATTCAAAGTATAATGATAGTGTCTTTTAACTATATATCACACTCATTCAAAGTAAAATGATAGTGTTTTTGAACTATATATCACACCAACACAGTTGCACATATGATATTTTTGCCACCGTGGCTGGTATTGTGTTCATTGTTTTTCATGTGATTGTGATTTTTCATTTCTTTTTTTTTTTTTTTTTTTTTTAGTAGGAGCATTAAGGCTAATGTCTTAGAACCAGTAATATTGGACTGTTTGACAAAATTAAAAGATGTAGCTTTACATCCAAAATTTGTCATTTGTGACCTAGATGCAACAAACAGGAGCCTTTATTCAAAATTGAGCATAAAAGAGTCCCCATTTATAATTCATAACAATGAGAAAGTATTTTTTTTTTTTTTTTTTTTTATGATACACCGCATCTTTTGAAAAGTGTCCGTAACAATCTTGAATGGGCACCCTGTAAAATGGCAATATCTAAAAGACTTTTATAACAGAGACAGTCAAATGAGTATACGCCTTGCTCCGAAGCTTTCTTCAAAACATATTTATTGCAATACTTTTGAAAAAATGCGTGTTTGCCTTGCTGCACAAGTTTTCAGCAGGTATACACATATGCAGAGTTAGGTGCCTTGCCACAGGAAGCTTACCATACTGATCAGTTTGTTAACAGAATGGATAAGCTATTTGACCTATTCAGTAGCAGTCAAATTAATCACTATACAGATAGTAGGTGTGCTATTGCAGCAAACAATAGACAGATAGAAAAATTACAGGACATTAAATCTTGGATCTCTTCTTTGGAAGTAATGGGCACCAAAAGATCATTGCCTTGCATATCTGGTTGGAAACTGAATATCTCCAGTATTAAATTATTATGGGACGATAGTAATACTCATTATTGTTTTGAATATTTATTAACAAACAGGCTCAGTCAAGATTGCCTCGAAAATTTATTTAGCACCTCAAAAATGCTGGTGGAAACTGTGACACACCAACATGTCAAGCTTCTAAAAAGCTTATCAATGGTATGATGACCAATAATATCTTACAGTCTTCAGTGAAAGGCAGTTGTATACATGACACCATCCCTATTTTACAATTTATGAAAACAGGTGAATCTGAGAACTGTGAAGTTTTCCAATACATAAATATTAAAAGTAAGGACCAGAATGACAATAAAGGAAACGTTGATGACCAGACTGAGTCTCTTTGATATAATTGATGAAGATAGTCTCTATTTTTTTTTTTTTTCAACATTTAACCCTTTAACTGAAAATGAAGGGCTGAATGACAACATGGGAGTACCTAATGGTAGCTCAATAATATAAAGGCCAGTCACCTGTGAAACTTTGCCAGAAGTTGAAAGCAATTTTATTTCCTCCCTTAATCCATTCTCTAAGGAATCACACATGTCGGTGTCCCATTCAGCACGACCTTCAGTTGGCTCTAAGCTCCGTGTCCATTCACATCTTTTGTAAGTACTGCCAATGCATTGGCATTTACAACACTTTTGTTTTAATTTCATAAAACAAGAATTATAATTCTGGTATAATTTCCTTTTGTATCAAATGATGCCAATGGTCTTGTTTCTAAATAAAAGTCTCCAATTTTTATGAAAGTGAAATCGGTAACGAAAAAGCGTCTTTCCAAGACGGCTGACAAAGGTTTGTGCTCAGGCTCGCCATCGTTTCGGAATATATATATATATATATATATATATATATATATACATATACACATGTATATATGTTTGTGTGTGTCTGTGTGTTTCCATATATATGTGTGCGTGTGTGGCTATATTATATATTGTATGCTAGTAAACTTCGAGACGAATAGTCCACGAATAAACGTATATCATAATTCACAGTATCGCAATATATAAACTAAAATATAAAATCAATAAAGGAACACTATGTAACCAGACCACACTATAGCAAGGCAATACAGAATATAAACACAGCAAAATTATCTTACATATGTTAATGACACAGATAAGTAAATCGAATCTGAGAGTTCAGAAAAGTTTATAATCTGGCGATGTCCTTCGAAGTTATCAGGTAGTACCTATGTTGTGTAGCCTATTACATTATTGCATTAGTCTCTTACTAATATTACATTTGAGCGGAAGAATTTTACACATTGGGTCAGGTTACTGGAACTCCTATTTGAATGTACTAAAATGCATATGCAGCATTCAAGATCACAAACATACACGTGCGTGTATGCGCATATATATATATGTATGTATGTATATATATTTGCATATATATATGTATAAGTATAGGTACATACATCTATATATAGGTATATATGTATGTATATATATAAAAAATGGGTATGTATATATAAGTATGTATATATATATATATATATATATATATATATATACAAATAATGGTTATGTATATATGCATATGCATATAGATGTATATGTATATACAGCTGTATATAGGTATATATTTATATTTTTTCTCGCTCTTTCTATATATTCCTCTCTCACTCGCGCCCTCTTTATATATATACCTATATATATGTAAGTGTGTCCTGCGCTTGAGTTAGAGGGTGTTGTCTCTGCATATATGTATGCATATGTGCACGTGTATATTTGTCTGCATGTATACGTGTGCATCCATGTGTCTGGTTTTATATGTATATGATGCATACGCATACATATACATATATATACATATAAACATATATATCCAACTATATACCTATATCTGTAAACATGTATACATACATGTGCTTTTTTGTCCCTCTTTTTCACTGAAGAATCTCTAATTGGTAATACGTATGAGGTTAAACAGTTGATTATAACTTATATCATTTTTTTTTTTTTTTTTTTTTTTTGAAAGAGCTTTTCAAAGTATTGCACTTAGGAGTTAAAATTAAAAATCAATCATGCTGCTTATATTTATTTGGCCATCAACAAACTTTTGCTTCAGTTTCCTTTACAGAGTCCATTGATTCAGAAGTAACCATTGTTACAAGCCTAATCTTCTGAAGCTGGACACTCTATCCTTGAACACAACATAGATTATGTTGTTAGTGTTTATTCAAACAATCCAAACGTCCTACAGAGGGCCCTGAAAGATTTCTATTGGCAGGATCCGTTCGTACACACACCGCCACTCCTGCATGCGGAACCCTCGGCAGCTGGACGTCCTGTCGACTGGGTGTAGGTCCAGATGCTGTAGCCATCCTTCACCTGCCACTGGCATACGAGCTGGACACACAGAGAGTCCTCAGACACGGATTTCGACGCATAGGCTTCCGACTTGCCAGTTTGCTTTTGGCACTGTTCGTCCATGGAGACGATTTCACCTGGCAGCTGGGAAGAGAGAGGGATTTTCTCTCCTATTTGGGTCGTCTGAAGGCAGGCAGCGTCGTCACTGCTCATATAGTCCTTCATCAGTTTCTGTGAACACGAAGAAAAGAACAGCTTGTTGGATTTACCTGGAACGTAGCTCATTATGTAGCCGTCATCCCACGAACAAGCTTCAGCTCCATCTTTGCCATCATGAGGTGAACCAAGATTGTGTGCTACTTCATGTGCGGCAGTCATCACGCCCACATAGTAAGCGCCCATATCCTCACCCATGCCAGTGTTGAAAGAGCGTTTGTTACCGCTGGCCACAATACATGCGGCTCCTTTCCAGGCAATGCCAGCTAAGCCCTCCTTAATCATGCCAGATTCCACATCAGCCATGTCCTTGCCAGTCATTAGGTAGGCCACATCATAAGCAGGCAATGAAGCTTTCTTCTGGAACAGCCAATCGCTGACTGAGCTAAGGGTATTCTCTCCATTGATGTAGTTTTCCAGAAGGACATTATCATTTATGTAAGTCTCGTCGGCTGAGTCACGGACAATGAGAGCTCCAGACAGAACCAGATTGACCTTTGGGTCACTCATGGTAGCAAACCTCTTGTTGACTCCATTCCAGAACACGGACAGGTACTGTTTCACCTTTGTGTTGGAGCCCAATTGTTGAGCGAGGGTGCTGTCAACTATTACGTAGAGTTCAGCTGTGACACTAAGGGCACCTCGGCTACTTTGAGAGTTTTTCGGCTGTGCTTGATACTGACGGACTTCGGCGGGAATTTCCAGGTAGTCGTTGTAAGCGCCGGCTTCAGCTTCGTACTGTCGCTGTGCCTGGTGAGTTCCGTCAGCGTTTGCTTTGATAGCAAGTGTGGGCGTTATAAGGCCTTCCACTTTAGTACCGTCCACGGACACCACGGCGCCGGTATCGGGGTCGTGGTACAGATCGGGAATCACCGAGTCATGTGGTGCGTCTTCAATCACCACTCGTCCTTGGCTGTCTCGTGTGGTTGTCTGCAGCTTGAATTCCGCAGCTAGGGGCGAGGGGGCACGATGTAGACGAAGCTTATGCTCCTCGTTAAAGGCCTTTACAGTGAGCTTTAGAGGCTCGAGAGAAGATCGGCTTCCGCTCACACGGACAGCGGCTGGCGCTCGCTCCACTGAGGAGCTTCGAAGCACCGAGGCATGGCCGAAGGCAGCCAAGACCGAGATCAGGATGAATGCAGTCTTCATGGTGATCCAGATCCGAATGTCGCCAACAGGATTTCTGGCCTTTTTATATGGATAAGGGACGCACTTGAGTAAACAAATTCCTCAAGTAACCCATTAATCGCCCTCGCAGCGATTTAACCCCGACGCATATGCGTCCCCAAGTGACCTCGCGGTAATTTCATTGCGATAGATTTTCAACTTCTTTAAGGCCTTCCTTTGTATGCTACATGTTTAGTATGGATATAGATTCACAAATCTTATTTTTCTATTAACTGAGTTCAAATGCATATATGTCCATCATTAATAACATATACACTCATTAAGACATTTTCAATGGATTTCTAGCAGTCTCTGCCTATCTCGAGCTGACGGTGAGGTTTTATCTTATGATGTGCTAATATTTCATGCCGATGAAATATGGGGTCTCGCACGCACCACACGCTCTCTAGTGTGGTTGTTAGGTACTGTCTGATGTTTCTATTTTGTAGCAAGAGCTAACTATAGATCAAAATTGGGACAGAGCGAGAGGGGAGCACAAAGAGAGTCGGATTTCTCCCTCCCTCTATATTTTTCTCCATCTCTCTTTACTTCGTTATCTCTCATTCTCTGTGTTTTACTAAATCTCACGTTTTTCTCTTCCTCGCTTTCTCGTTCTTTCGTTCTCATTAGTTCGTTTTCCTTTTACGCTGCTGTTTCTCTCTCACTCTCGATCTCATTTGATCTTTCTCTCTTTACTTCGCTCTTTCTCTCATCTTCGCTCTCCTTCTCTCTCTCTCTCTCTTACTTCTTTCTCTCACTCTCACACTAGTTCTCTCCTCGTTATCTCTTTCATTCTCTCTCTCTCTCTCTGTCTCTATATTTCTCTCCCCCCCCCCCCCCCCACCTTTGTCTCTCTGTATTAGCGCGCTTGCACATACACGCGCACGCACACACACACGCAGACACCTACATCTACAATCCCACAAAAACACATACGCACACACGGAAGCTTGCAAACTCATACATACATGAAAACAAATATATATGTGTATGTGTGTGTGCGTGTGTGTGTTAGAGTGTGTGTATAAGTATGTATGCATGTGCGTGTAGATTGAATTCGTCCGGTGAGTTCATGTGACCCAGGTGAGCGATTACTGTAATTGACAATGATAAATACTCACGTATATGGACGTGTATCTGTTTGTGTTGTATTCCTGTGTATCCATATTTATGAGTGAGTGTGTGTGCACACATGTGCATGTGTGTATGTATTTATATATAGGTATTTAATATATATATATATATATATATATATATATATATGTGTGTGTGTGTGTGTGTGTGGGTGTGTACATATATGCATATATATATATATATATATATATATATATATATATATGTATATATATGTGTGTGTGTGTACATATATATGTATATGTATGTATCTTATATTCTTATTTATTGTTAAAAATATTAATTCAAAGTTTTTGTTATGCAAAACTTTGAATAAATATAATCGTTCAACACCATGTACATTGACAAAATCATTTTTTCTAAAATTATTACTCTATATAAGAGAGTGAGGAAGCTGCCAAGTCCGATATGCCATGTTTAGGCCTCCTCAGCTGCGTAGATAATTTGGTAGGAAAGATTAGTCGTAACAGCAACGATTTCTGCTTGCTTGATGCCTACACCCCGTGCCTGGTGTACGAATGAAACCATTATTTATGTCATCATACTAAGGAATGATGATAATATCATGAAAATCTTTAAATGCAAACATGTTCCCTGTGCAGTTCCCTATACCTTTGGTTACTCGAAGGAAATCAAGTCCTTTTTTAAATGATGAAATTCCAAAGAAACAATTATGAATACGGATGACTATGAACATCAAATTTATCAGCTTGGTTGACAGTTATAGACAGAGGTTTTCTTTTCATCAACGAAATCAACACGTACAGTTAAATTCCCATTCTTTCCTTACAATCATAATATAATTGTCACACCGATTTTGCCTACCAAGTATTCTAATAGAAAAACTGGGGAATCAACTGTGTTTACTCAAGTGTGTCCCTTACCCATATAAAAAGGTCGGGAATCCTGTTGGCGACATTCGCATCTGGATCACCATGAAGACTGCATGCATCCTGATCTCGGTCTTGGCTGCCTTTGGCCATGCCTCAGTGCTTCGAAGCTCCTCAGTGGAGCGAGCGCCAGCCACTGTCCGTGTGAGCGGAAGCCGATCTTCTCTCGAGCCTCTAAAGCTCACTGTAAAGGCCTTTAACGAGGAGCATAAGCTTCGTCTACATCGTGCCCCCTCGCCCCTAGCTGCGGAATTCAAGCTGCAGACAACCACACGCGACAGTCAAGGACGAGTGGTGATTGAAGACGCACCACATGACTCGGTGATTCCCGATCTGTACCACGACCCCGATACCGGCGCCGTGGTGTCCGTTGACGGTACCCAGGTGGAAGGACTCATAACGCCAACACTTGCCATCAAGGCAAACGCTGACGGAACTCACCAGGCACAGCGACAGTACGAAGCTGAAGCCGGCGCTTACAACGACTACCTGGAAATTCCCGCCGAAGTCCGTCAGTATCAAGCACAAGCTAAGAGCTCTCAAAATAGCCGAGGTGCCCTTAGTGCCACAGCTGAACTCTACGTAATAGTTGACAGCACCCTCGCTCAACAATTGGGCTCCAACACTAAGGTAAAACAGTACTTGTCCGTTTTCTGGAATGGAGTCAACAAGAGGTTTGCTACCATGAGTGACCCAAAGGTCAATCTGATTCTGTCTGGAGCTCTCATTGTCCGTGACTCAGCCGACGAGACTTACATAAATGATAATGTCCTTCTGGAAAACTACATCCATGGAGAAAATACCCTTAGCTCAGTCAGCGATTGGCTGTTCCAGAAGAAAGCTTCACTGCCTGCTTATGATGTGGCCTATCTAATGACGGGCAAGGACATGGCTGATGTGGAATCTGGCATGATTAAGGAGGGCTTAGCTGGCATTGCCTGGAAAGGAGCCGCATGTATTGTGGCCAGCGGTAACAAACGCTCTTTCAACACTGGCATGGGTGAGGATATGGGCGCTTACTATGTGGGCGTGATGACTGCCGCACATGAAGTAGCACATAATCTTGGCTCTCCTCATGATGGCAAAGATGGGGCTGAAGCTTGTTCGTGGGATGACGGCTACATAATGAGCTACATTCCAGGTAAATCCAACAAGCTGTTCTTTTCGTCGTGTTCACAGAAACTGATGAAGGACTATATGAGCAGTGACGACGCTTCCTGCCTTCAGACGACCCAAATAGGAGAGAAAATCCCCCTGTCTTCCCAGCTGCCAGGTGAAATCGCCTCCATGGACGAACAGTGCCAAAAGCAAACTGGCAAGTCGGAAGCATATGCGTCGAAAGCCGTGTCTGAGGACTCTCTGTGTGTCCAGCTTGTATGTCAGTGGCAGGTGAAGGATGGCTACAGCATCTGGACCTACACCCAGTCGACAGGACGTCCAGCTGCCGAGGGTTCCGCCTGCAGGAGTGGCGGTGTGTGTACGAACGGATCCTGCCAATAGAAATCTTTCAGGGCCCTCTGTAGGACGTTTGGATTGTTCGAATAAACACTAATAACATAATCTATGTTTCGTTCAAGGATTGAGCGTCCAGCTTCTGAGGATTAAGCTTGCAACAATGGTTATTTCTGAATCAACGGACCCTGTAAAGGAAACTGAAGCAAAATTTTATTGATGGCCAAATAAATATAAGCAGCATGATTGATGTTTAATTTTAACTTCTAAGTGCAATACAGTGAAAAGGCCTTTCAAAATATATATATATATATATATATATATATATATATATATATATTTGAGATAAGTTATAATCAACTGTTTAACCTCATACGTATTAGAAATTAGAGATTCTACAGTGAAAGAGAGGGACAAAAAAGCACATGTATGTATACATGTATACAGATATAGGTATATAGTTGGATATATATGTATATATGTATATCTATGTATATGTATGCGTATGCATCTTATGCATATAAAAACAGACACATGGATGCACACGTACACATGCAGACAAATATACACGTGCACATACGCATACATATGCGGAGACAAACATCCGCTAACTCAAGCGCAGGACACACACTTACATATATATAGGTATATGTATATGGAGGGCGCGAGTGAGAGAGAAATATATAGAAAGAGCGAGAAAAAATATAAATATATACCTATATACAACTGTATATACATATACATCTATATGCATATGCATATATATACATACAGATTTTATATATATATGTATACATATATATATTCCTATATATAGATGTATATACCTATTCTTATATATATACATATATATATATGCAAACATATACATACATACATACATATATATATATATATATATATATATATATATATATATGCATGTATATATATATATATATACATATATGTCTACCTATATATACACACACTTACATATAATATAAATATATATATTCATATATAGACCTATATATATGTACAGTTTGTACACACACACACATCTTTATGCGCATACACGCACGTGTATGTTTGTGATCTTGAATGCTGCATATGCATTTTAGTTCATTCAAATATTTATTGAAAGTGTAATTTACAAATATCAACGTTTCCGAAAAAGCATTATAGAAATATTCTGCGACAAATGTTGAAAAAACAACAAAGGTGAAAAGAGGGAACAAATCAGGAAATATGTTTGTATGTGTATGTGTTGGGGCGGAGAATGGGAACGTAATGATGAGGGGAGAGACATATACACATATATATATATATATATATATATATATATATATTCTCATACTAAACAGGTCTCTCACTTAGGAGTACCAGTACCCAATGTGTAAAAGTCTTCCGCTCAAATATAATGATAATAATAGACTAATGCAATAATATAATAGGCTACACAACCTATGTACTACCTGATAATTTCGAAGGACTTCGCCCGATTATAAACTCTTTTTTTTTTTTTTCTTTTTTTCTGAACTCTCAGATTCAATTTATTGGCGATTTACTTATCTGTGTCATTAACATAGGTATTATAATTGTGCTATGTTTATATTTTTTTATTGCCGTGCTATAGTGTGGTCTGGTTACATAGTGTTTTTTTATTGATTTTATATTTTAGTATATATATAGTGATACTGTGATTTATGATATACGTTTATTCGTAGACTATTCGTCTCCAAGTTTATTAGCATACAATATATAATATATCCACACACGCACACATATATATGGAAACACACACACACACAAACATATATACATGTATATATGTATATATATACATATATACATTCCGAGACCAGTTATTAGTTGGCGCGATGGCGAGCCTGAGCACATACCTTTGTCAGCCGTCCTGGAAAGACGCTTTTATTTACCGATTTCATTTACATAAAAAATGTAGACTTTTATTTAGAGACAAGGCCATTGGCATCGTTATGTTACAAAAGGAAATTATACCAGAACTATAATTCTTGTTTTATGAAATTAAAACAAAAGTGTTGTAAATGACAATGCATTGGCAGTATTTACAAAAGGTGTGAATGAGCACGGAGCTTAGAGCCAACTGAGGGTCGTGCTGAATGGGACACCGACCAAGGAACGCGTGCACACATACACAGACAGGAAACCGTTGGAAAAGATAATGGAGTGGCATACACCAGTTAAAGAAAACTACAAAAACCCTTGAGGCATATACATACATATACATATACATGTACGTACACACTTTTATATGTGTATCTATATCTATTAAATATATATACCAATATGAATATTTATAACGTTCTGCTGAGGCAACAGCTAAGGTCATTAGCAACGAATACCTTGTGTGATTTGAAGGTAAAAGCATTTAAGATATTTAAAGATTTGTTAATTTTCATAAGGAAAAATAGTAGTAATAATAAATACACGAGATTCATAGGCCTTCTCGGCTTATAAATATTCAAACATCCAACTGCTTTCATTACTATAATCCAAGTAATAATCTTTAGAAAATTGTTTGAGATGCAATTTCAGGTATTGTTTCTCTTTGATTTAAAGAATTTTTGATTGATAATATACAAAATGATATCAGATAGTTGATTGTAACTGATGGCAAATTATATTTAGGGTAAAGGTCTTTTCAAAATATTATAGGAGTTACAGCTAAACATCAATCATGCTGCATATATTTATTAAGTCATCAACCAAATATTACTTCA